>NW_011382559.1:0-577 GCF_000754665.1 Bison bison bison
CAGTACTCTTGCTTGGAAAATCCCATGGACAGAGAAGCTTGGTAGGCTATGGTCCATGGGGTTGCAAAGAGTCGGACACGACTAAGTGACTTCACTTCACTTCACTTCTCTAGGGGATCGTCCCAACCCAGGGATCAAACTCGGGTGTCCCATGCATTGAAGACAGACTCTTTACCATCTGAGCCACCAGGGAATCCCTAAAGGGCTAGCATTTCCAAAGCACAGAGTCCAGTGATGTCAGTTTACTCTGTGTTGCTCAGCACGAATGGTCCAAAGGACCTGCGGAACTCAAGTGGGTGGCAAGGTTTCTGACAGGAAGGGCCCTCAGGACACCAGCGGGTCAGGAGGACGGTAGCTGAAAGGGTTGCTTCTTCAAAATGCGCTTGGTGTCAAAGGCATGATGGGCTCTGGCTCTAAAGCATGTGAGGCCGCTATGGTGGCTAAAAACTAGTGCAGAGCTCTGGGCAGGAGAATTTCTAGAATGGCTCATGGTTCCCCAGCACACAGAGAGGCTGGGGGATAGAATGACCTGCGGAACCCACGCGTTGAGTCAGGTTGGAGAACCGAAGCCCCCCCC
>NW_011382560.1:0-599 GCF_000754665.1 Bison bison bison
GGATATGGGACCCCTCCTAAATTGCTGGTAGGAATGTAAGTTGGTGCAGCCACTATGGAAAATAGTATAGAAATTCCTCAAAAAGCTAAAAATAGAACTAAAATATGATTCAATAATTCCACTCCTGAGTATATATCTGAAGAAAACAAAAACACTAATTTGAAAAGACACATGCACCTCAATGTTCCTAAAAGCATTATTTACAATGGACAAGATATGGAAGCAACCTAAGGGTTGATCAACAGATGAATGGTTAAAGATGTTGTGTGTGTACAATGGAATATTACTCAGCCATGAAAAAGAATGAAATTCTGCCATTTGCAAAAACATGGATGGACCTTGAGGGTATTGTGCTGAGTGAAATAAGTCATGCAGATAAAGACAAATACTGTTTTTTTTCACATATGTGTGGAATCTAAAAAATAAACAATGAATGTATAGAACAAAACAGAAACAGACATACAGGTATAGAGAACAAATTATTGTTACCAGTGGGGAGAGGGAAGAGGATAGGGGCAAGATGGGAGTAGGGAAGTGCCAGACACAAACTACTATATATAAAATAAATAAGCTACAAGGATATATTGAACAGCATAGGG
>NW_011382561.1:0-638 GCF_000754665.1 Bison bison bison
ATCATTTCATGGCAAATAGCAGAAAAATGGAAACAGTGACAGACTTTATTTTCTTCTGCTCCAAAATCACAGGATTTTTTTTTTTCCATAGGGGAGTGGCCAAGACGGTGGAGTGAGAAGGCTCTGAGCTCACCTCTCCCATTGACACACCAAAATTACTACTATTTACAGAGCAACTGTTGATAAGAATAACTTGAACACTAGCAGAAAAGATCTGAAGGAAAGAACCACAGTGACACAGGTAGAAGGAGTGAAGACGTGATATAGTCAAGACCCATATTCTTGTGGTAGGCAGCCCACAAGTGGGAGGATAATTACTATTGCATAGGTTCTCCCCAAGGACAGAGAGGGAGTGAGTCCCACATCATGCTCCTCAGTCTACGAGTTCTGTACCAGAGGGACAAGATACTAAAGCATTTGGAGTCAGTGGGGCTTACTTTTGGGAGAGTGAGAGATCTGTAGAAAATAGAGACTCCACACTTAAAGGGTGAACACAAGATCTCATACACTCTGAGACCAAAGTCAGAAGCAATAATTTGAATGATGCCTGGGAGAGAGCCACTTGCTGATCTTGGAGAGACCTCCAAAGAGGTAGGAGGCAATGGGGACCTCTCCTAGGGACACAGACACTGGCAACA
>NW_011382562.1:0-553 GCF_000754665.1 Bison bison bison
ATTACTTTGCTGACAAAGGTCCATCTAGTCAAAGCTATGGTTTTTCCTGTAGTGATGTATGGATGTGAGAGTTGGACCATAAAGAAAGCAGAGCACAGAAGAATTGATGCTTTTGAACTGTGGTGTTGGAGAAGACTCTTGAGAATTCCTTGAACTGCACAGAGATCAGACCAGTCAGTCCTAATGGAAATCAGTCCTGAATATTCACTGGAAGGACTGATGCTGAACCTGAAGCACCAATACTTTGGTAACCTGATGCGAAGATTGGATTCATTGGAAAAGACCCTGATGCTGTGAAGGATTGAAGGCAGGAGAAGGGGAGGACAAGATGAGATGCCTGCATGGCATCACCGACCTGATGGGCATGAGTTTCAGCAAGCTCCAGCAGTTGGTGCTGGACAGGGAAGCGTGGCATGCTGCAGTCGTGCGGTCACAAAGAGTTAGACGTGACTGAGCAACTGAATTGAATTAATTACATTCGGCCCACAAATAATTGGGGGAAATTCCCTGTCTTGAATCAACTCTTTAGTAAACTTAATGGACCTGAAAAATC
>NW_011382563.1:0-541 GCF_000754665.1 Bison bison bison
CACAGTTCAAAAGCATCAATTCTTTGGCACTCAGCTTTCTTTACAGTCCAACTCTCACATCCATACATGACCACTGGAAAAACCATATTTTTGAGTAGATGGACATTTGTTGGCAAAGTAATGTCTCTGCTTTTTAATATGCTGTCTAGGTTGTCTTTTCTTCCAAGGAGCAAGGGTCTTTTAATTTCATGGCTGCAGTCACCATCTGCAGTGATTTTGGAGCACCCCAAAATAAAGTCTCTCATTGTTTCCATTGTTTCCCCATCTATTTGCCGTGAAGTAATGGGACCGGATGCCACGATCTTAGTTTTCGAATGTTGAGTTTCAAGCCAACTTTTTCACTCTCCTCTTTCACTTTCATCTAGAGGCTCTTCAGTTCTTCTTCAATTTCTGCCATAAGGGTGTGTCATCTGCATATCTGAGGTTATTGATATTTCTCCCGGAATCTTGATTCCAGCTTGTGTTTCATCCAGCCCAGGGCTTCTCATGATGTACTCTGCATATAAGTTAAATAAGCAGGGTGACAATATACAGCCTTGAC
>NW_011382564.1:0-569 GCF_000754665.1 Bison bison bison
GAAATCACTGATGATCAAAATTTATCTTGTTTCATGCCACAGGGGTTCAGCTTCCTGCCCCCATCCACATCATTTATCTTGTTCCTTGTCCTCCTTTGTATTTTTTGAGGTAGCCACATTAGAGAAAATCTAACAAGATAACAAAAACAGTCTCAATATATTATGTTAATGGAAAAATATATTATAGGCTGTGTATTTTGCAATATTTTACGCAGTTGTCACAGAAGTATGGCACAAATGCTCTAACAGGCAACTTAAAACCAGCAGTATAATATATAATAAGTAACTATCATAGAATATTATCAGAAAACAATTTCTTATTCAAAACATTGAGGGAAAACAAATGTACAAGAATACAGTAATTCTCAGTGTTCATAGGAAAACTTAGGGTAAACAGTACATTTGAATTCTCTGCTGCTGCTGCTAAGTTGCTTCAGTTGTGTCCAACTCTGTGTGACCCCAGAGATGGCAACCCACCAGGCTCACCAATCCCTGGGATTATCCAGGCAAGAACACTGGAGTGGGTTGCCATTTCCTTCTCAGTATTACACAAAGTAAGATCATGACAT
>NW_011382565.1:0-508 GCF_000754665.1 Bison bison bison
TGATCAGCATGATCAGTCAGGAGAACAGTGCATGATCAGCTCGTGATCCAGTTCATGTGCCAGTCTCGTGATCAGTGTATGATCAGGCACGTGATCAGTGCATGATCAGCCACGAGAACAGTTCATGCACAGTCACGTGATCAGTGTATGCTCAGCTTCATGATAAGTGCATGATCAGCCAGGTGATCAGTGCATGATCAGGCCCGTGATCTGTGCATGATCAGTCACGTGATCAGTGCATGACAGCCACATGAACAGTGCATGATCAGTCAGGTGATCAGTGCATGATCCGCAACGTGAGTAGTGGATGATCAGTCACATAATCTGTGTATGATCAGCCATGTGATCACTCCATGATCACCCACGTGATCAGTGCATGATCAGCCACAGGATTAGTGCATGATGAGGCACGTGAAGAGTGCATAATCTGTCACTTGATCTGTGTATGATAGCCAGGTTATCAGCGCATGATCAGCCACGTGATCAGTGCATGCACAGTCACGTGATC
>NW_011382566.1:0-693 GCF_000754665.1 Bison bison bison
TGGTTGGATCTCCTTGCAGTCCAAGGGACTCTCAGGAGTCTTCTCCAACACCACAGTTCAAAAGACAAAACCAATACAATAATTAGTAAATTTTAAAAATAAAATAAAATTAAAAAAAATAAATAAAAAATTTTAAAAAAAGAAAATAAATAAATATAGGTTCATGGAAAAAAAAAAACAAAAACAAAGGCATCAATTCTTCGGGACTCAGCTTTCTTCACAGTCCAACTCTCACATCCATACATGACCACTAGAAAAACCATAGCCTTGACTAGAGGGACCTTTGTTGCCACAGTAATGTCTCTGCTTTTCAAGATGCTATCTAGGTTGGTCATAACTTTCCTTCCAAGGTGTAAGCGTCTTTTAATTTCATGGCTGCAGTCACCATCTGAAGTGATTTTGGAGCCCAGAAAAGTAAAGTCTGACACTGTTTCCACTGTTTCCCCATCTATTTCCCATGAAGTGGTGGGACCAGATGCCATGATCTTCGTTTTCTGAATGTTGAGCTTTAAGCCAACTTTTTCACTCTCCTCTTTCACTTTCATCAAGAGGTCTTTTGAGTTCCTCTTCACTTTCTGCCATAAGGGTGGTGTCATCTGCAGTATCTGAGGTTATTGGTATTTCTCCCGGCAATCTTGATTCCAGCTTGTGCTTTCTTCCAGCCCCAGCGTTTCTCATGATGTACTCTGACTA
>NW_011382567.1:0-837 GCF_000754665.1 Bison bison bison
GATCACGTGATTGCGCATGCACTGATCACGTAATTGTATGCACTGATCACGTGGCTATCATGCACTGATGACATGGCTGATCATGCACTGATCATGTGACTGATCATGCACTGATCACGTAGCTATCTTGCACTGATCACTTGGCTGATCATACACTGATCACGTGCCTAGTCATGCACAGATCACGTGACTAATCATGAAGTGATCACGTGGCTATCCTGCACTGATCACGTGGATATCATGCACTGATCACGTGGCTGATCACACACGTATCACGTGACTGATCATGCACTGATCACGTGGCTATCATGCACTGATCACGTGACTGATCATGCACTGATCACGTAGCTATCTTGCACTGGTCACTTGGCTGATCATACACACATCATGGGACTGATCATTCACTGATCACGGCTCTATCATGCATTGATTACATGACTCCACATGCACTGATCACGTGGATGATCATACACTGATCACGTGACTGATAATGCACTGATCATCTGGCTATCATGCACTCATTACCGGGCTTTCGTGCACTGATCACGTGGTTGATCATACACTGATCATGAGACTGATTCTGCATTGATCACGTCTATATCATGCACTGATCACATGACTCCCCATGCACTGAACACGTGGATGATTATACACTGATCATTTGACAGATCATGCAGTGATCACGTGGCTATCATGCACTGATCAAGTGGCTGATCATACTCTGCTCCCAAAACTGATCATGCACTGATCAACTGGCTATCATGCACAGCTCACGTAGCTGATCATGCACTGATCACGTGGCTATCATGCACTGCTAACGTGGCTGATCATACAATA
>NW_011382567.1:5076-5757 GCF_000754665.1 Bison bison bison
TGAGGAATCATGCTGCTCAGCTGGCAATAATCAAGCAGCTGAGCAGGCAGGAATTACGCAGCACAGGTGGCAGTTGTCAAGGAGATGACAGGCAGGAATCGTGCAGCTCAGCTTGCAATTGTCAAGCAGATGAGGAGACAGTAATCATACAGCTCAGCAGGCCCTGATCACGTGACTGAGCATGCACTGTTCACGTGGCTGATCACACACCTATCACGTGACTGATCATGCACTGATCACGTGGCTATCATGCACTGATCACGTGGCTATCATGTACTGGTCATGTGACTGATCATGCACTGATCAGGTAATTGATCGTGCAATGATCACGTAGCTTCCATGTACTGGTCACGTGACTGATCATGCTTTGATCATGCACTGATCACGTAATCGATCATGCACTGATCACGTGGCTGATCGTGCACTGATCACGTAACTGATCACACACCTATCACGTGACTGATCATGCACTGATCACGTGACTGATCATGCACTGATCACCTGGCTTATCATGCATTGATCATGTGACTGATCATGTGCTGATCATGTTTGGTGTCACACACTGATCATGTGCCTCTGGAGGCAATGAACATAGAGCTGAGTAGGCAGGAATCAGTGAGCAGGCTATAATCATGGAACTCAGCTCTGAGGAATCATGCTGCTCAGCTGGCAATAATCAAG
>NW_011382568.1:0-861 GCF_000754665.1 Bison bison bison
ACCCTGGACGCCCCAACCCCAGACAGCCGATCCTGTCCTAGTCAGCTCCACACCCTCGCGGCAGCACTGCCTTCCCCACATACGGGAGTTTTCCAGCTGCTGGGGATGAGCCCTGAGTGTCTGCAGAGCAGCGGGCGGCCTGTTGCTATTGGAGCCAGGAGGGCAGTGCCCTCCCGGGGGCCCTTTTGCTGTGAAATTGCCGATCTTCCAAATGGACAGGCTTTGGCTCGTCTGACAGAGTGAGCTCTCTTTTCTTCTAACAGCACCCTTCTTCCCCGTGTGTTTCAGCCGACCCCACTTGGGCAGCGCCCCGGACCTCAGGTTCCCTGTGGCGGACCGGCCGGCAGACTCCTTGGGCAATGGGGCGGTGCTGCGGTGCCCCCAGAAAGGCCGGCTGGCAGCGCAGCATGATGAGCCATCCGAGGCAAGGACCCCGCCACCCCCTTCCCATCCCTGGTTGGCACCTTGTGAGGCACCTGCCCCCTCACACTGTGGTCCTGAGGTGGGTTTGGAACAAAGCGCTGATAGATTGCTTTACGTCTCCCCATTTCCTTTTCTGGCTAAGAGTTTACTTTGAAGGCATGCTTTTTTTCCTTAACTAATTTTGATTATTTGTGGCCTACTGTGAGCTCCAGCATGGTACTAATTAGCACAGTTTTGAAATCGTCCTACGAGTAAATGGATACACATATCCATCAGCTTATAGTGAGAAGAATTCTCATTGGGAGTTTAAGTGCCTTTATCTTTTCGCCTCATTCATGCCATGTATTTGTTCATACATGTCTGTGTTTTGAGCTTCCACATTCAGTGAGCAGTTAGTTTGGGCCAGACATGGTCAGAAGTAGGACTCCAGCAGTGAAT
>NW_011382569.1:0-730 GCF_000754665.1 Bison bison bison
CAATACTCTATAAAACCTAAATGGGAAAAGAATATGAAAGAGAATAGATACTAATTTTTGTATGTATAATCACTTGGCTGTACACCTGAAATTAATGCAATGTTGATAATGAGCTGTGCTCTAATACTAAAAAAAGTAAAAAAAAAAAAAAAATATTCTTGAACCCAAAAGACAAAAGTTGCAGGGTTAGAGTTGTCTGCTCCAAATACAGAGCCTGAACATCATCTTTAGATGAAGCACCACCATGTACATGCATTGTGAAATCATTACTCATAGAATCAATCCGAAATGGGAAATCTCCAACCATATGTTCATCCTGGGGACAATTCCACAGGGAACCTGCTGTCACAGAAATGTGCAGTGTTGAGGTTCACCTGGAATCTGATATTGGATCAGCTACCAACTCCCTGTTCCCTGGATAGCCTACTGAGTCTCACCCCTGTCAACTGTCACACAGTTGACTCAACTAAACCTTTGGTTCTCTTTTATTCACCTATATAAAGAGTCACTGAGACCAGGCACGTCCTCTTGTCCATGGAATCAAGATCAACAACACGAAGACGACTTTCCTGGTTCCTGATTAACATGATCCTGCTCTCTTCACACTCACACTCCTTCTCCCATCTCATCGCTCCTTGTCACTAAATCATGTCCTGGTTTGTGTTATTTGATTGCTGAGGGTTTAAATAAATGGTAAATATCTGCCCTGCACATGCATGTCTGTGCAAAA
>NW_011382570.1:0-552 GCF_000754665.1 Bison bison bison
CCCTTGCGCGCGCACCCCCGCCAGGTGCTCCGGCCGCCCCTGACCGCACGCCCTGCACCCACAGGGCACCCCGGACGTGGCGCTGTTCTCTAAGCCCGCCTCCCTGAGCCTGCTAAGCAGACACCTGCTCAAGTCCTTCGTGTGCTCGGTGAGGGTGGGGGGCCTCCGGGGCTGGGGTCCTGTTGAGCAGAGGCAAGTAGGGGAGGCATGGGCCTGGGAGGACCTCCTGGAGGAGGTGACAACCACGTGAGGACCTGGAGCAGTTGCGGGGGGAGCAGCCGGGGGCCTGGGAGGGCCTCCTGGAGGAAGGGACAACCACGTGAGGACCTGGAGCAGTTGAGGGGGAGCAGCCGGGGGCCCCGGAGGCTGGGGCGGTGGCTTGGGACTCGGGCATCTCGGGGCTCCCGGGCGCTGGGGGCGCTCACCCGGGCACAGGCCATGACCGAGGTGCGCGTCCCCCCCCGGCAGACAAAGAACCGGCGCTGCAAGCTGCTGCCCTTGGTGATGGCCGCTCCCCTGAGCGCGGAGCGGGGCACCGTGACCATGGTGGGC
>NW_011382571.1:0-503 GCF_000754665.1 Bison bison bison
GTATGCAAATAAAATGGACAACCTGGAAGAAATGGACACATTCTTAGAAAGGTACTGTCTCCCAAGACTGAACCAGGAAGAATTAGAAAATATGAACAGAATAATCACGAGCATTGAAACTGAAACTCTGATTATAAACTCCCGACAAACGAAAAGTCCTGGACCTGATGACTTCACAAGTGAATTCTTTGAAACATTTAGAGAAGAGTTAACACCTATCCTTCTGAAAATGTTCCAAAAAATTGCAGAGGAAGGAAAACTTTCAAACTCATTCACCCTGATACCAAAACCAGACAAAGATACCACACACAAAAATAAAATTAAGGCAATATCACTGATGAACATAGACACAAAAATCCTCAACAAAATACTAGCAATCTGAATCCAACAATACATTAAATATATCAATCACCATAATCAGCTAGAATTTATCCACTGATACAAGGATTTTTCAATATCCACAAATCAATAATGTGATATACTACATCAATAAATTGAAAAAT
>NW_011382572.1:0-542 GCF_000754665.1 Bison bison bison
CACACACACGCACACACACACACACACACACAAAACAAAAAACCAGACTTCCAGAATGTACCCAGACTTACTGAATAAGAATTTCCAGGTAAGATTCTGCTCCAAAAATTCTGAAGTGTGAGCTTTTCCATACCACTGACCAATTGCCTGACACCAGCTGGGTGTCCTATAATTCAATCCCACTCTGACACTGTCTATCCACAGTTCAACTCAACTCTGATACTACCTACCCAGAGATTGTGTCAGATCCCACAGGTTAAGAGATCAGTCCCATAAGACCACACTCCACTTCATATATCAATCACAAGTCCAGGTTATCACCTATACTTCTCACCAATTGGCTATAAAATAGAGGTTCCAATGACCCCCTCCTTTGGGTTCAATTAATTTGCTAGAGCAGCTCACAGAACTCAGAAAATCAGTTTAGTCACTAGATTACAGATTTATTACAACGGATACTAGAGAATATGAACCAATGGCCAGATGAAGAGATACATAGGGCTAGGTACCTAAACAAAAAAGAAGCTCCTGTCCTCATGCAG
>NW_011382573.1:0-543 GCF_000754665.1 Bison bison bison
TGGCATCACCAACTTGATGGACATGAGTTTGAGTAAGCTCTGGGAGTTGGTGATGGACAGGGAGGCCTGATGTGCTTCAGTCCATGGGGTCACAAAGAGTCGGACATGACTGAGAGACTGAACTGAACTGAACCCATAAAGTTACATGTAGATTTTCAGTTGCATAGAAGGCTTGAAACCCAAAACTTCTGTGTTGTTCAAAGATCAGCTAGAGTTGTAACTTGAGTTTGTTCAATATTTTTTGCTATTTTTTTTTTGTTGTTGTTGTTAGTAGATTTAAAAGCAGAGACCAAGAATTTCAAACACCAATCAACAATTCTGTGAGAAATGTAAATGATACTAAGGCCATGTGAATTAACCTGTTTTTAAAATACAACCAAACAAAGGTTGATTGCAAACTGTAGAATCATTAAAAACGTGTTTCAATTTCACTTGGAAGCAAGAAAGTGTGAATTTAATATTTACCAAAATCAAAAATTTTAGAACAACTTTTAATTTCTTCGATTAATTTTGCAGGTTTTTTTTTTTTTAAATCAATGAACA
>NW_011382574.1:0-520 GCF_000754665.1 Bison bison bison
ATTTGGGGGAACTTTCTATGCTTAGATTCAGTGCAAGAAACTACAAAGTGGTAAAACAGGAACCTTAAAAATGGATGAATTTAAAACATTTAGTTGAAATCCAAAGAGAAAATGGAAAACTTTAGAAAAAGTTGCCTCATAGATGGCAAGTAGTGAATATTTCAATTTGTAACACATCCCTATGATGGAGTATTATGCAACTCATATAGTTATGAATAAAATTTCCCATAGGAAAATACTATTGTTATAATTTTATTTGTAGAATGCTAATTTACATATATACTCTGATATCAACTGTGTAAAAAATGTATAAAGACTGCATGTACATGTGCCAAACAGCCCAAGGGAATGTGATCAGAAGTAAATTTTCAATTTTGAATACAGGTTTCCCCCACTATCTGAAAGGAGAACATTACCTAAAAAAACCTGTGAACTGAAAAGGTATAAAGCAAAGAAGCAATTACTTTAGGCCACATTTTACTAAAGGAGACACAAAATGAATGAAGATAAAACACAGATG
>NW_011382575.1:0-509 GCF_000754665.1 Bison bison bison
TTGCCTGCTGAGCTGCATGATTGGTGTCTGCTGAGCTGCACCATTTGTGTCTGCTGAGCTGCACCATTGGTGTCTGCTGAGCTGCCCAAATTGTGTCTGCTCAGTCACGGGCGTAGAGCCTGCTGCGTCACGTGATTACAGTCTGCTTAACCACTTCATTACAGTTTACTCAGCTCCTTGACGATTTCCTGCTCCTTTTCGTGATTAGTGCCCTCTTAGCCAAGTGATTAGTGCCTGCTCAGCTCTTTGATTATTGCCTCCTGAAGCACGTGATCAGTGCATGATAGCCACGTGATCAGCGCCTCTCAGTCACGTGATCAGCGCCTCTTAGTCACGTGATCAGCGCCTCTCAGTCACGTGATCAGCGCCTCTCAGTCACGTGATCAGTGCATGCTCAGTCACATGATCAGTGGATGCTCAGCCTCGTGATCAGGGCCTGCTCAGTCACGTGATCAGGGTCTGCTGAATCAAGGGATTATCGCTTGCGCAGCTGCATGCTTAATCCCTGC
>NW_011382576.1:0-518 GCF_000754665.1 Bison bison bison
TGTGGATCAGCTAGATTTTTAGGAAAAATGAACATTTTAATTGCCTTGTGATTTTTTTTAAATTTTATTTTATTTTTTAATATTTATTTTTTAAATATAAATTCATTTATTTTAATTGGAGGTTAATTACTTTACAATATTGTACTGGTTTTGATTCATGTTGATGTATGGCAAAACCAATACAATATTGTCTTGTGATTTTTAATGAAACCATTTGAACACTGTCCTGATTTACAAGTAGGGTCCTTTAAGGTTGCATCAAATGTACAGAGAATTTTCTTGTTATCCTTATCAAGGATTTGACAGAATAATGTACTCTAAAAGTTTGTGGGTTTAAAAAATGAAATGCTTATTTGATGACTTTCTTGGTCATTGCTGCAAGAGGATGATATATCCAGTGAGAGCATACTGTAATACATTATGGATACATACCTATGGATCCTTTCCCAGTTTGGAACCTGTCTGTTGTTCCATGTCCAGTTCTTGACCTGCATACAGATTTCTCAGGAGGCAGGTCA
>NW_011382577.1:0-517 GCF_000754665.1 Bison bison bison
GTGGTGCTGAATTCTCTCAGCTTTTGCTTGTCTGTAAAGGGTGCCCATTCTCACCACTACTATTCAACATAGTTTTGGAAGTTTTAGCTACAGCAATCAGAGAAGAAAAAAAAAAAAATAAAATGAATCCAGATTGGAAAAGAAGAACTAAAACTCTCACTGTTTGCAGATGACATGATCCTCTATATAGAAAACCCTAAAGACACCACCAGAAAATTACTAGACCTAATCAATGAACATAGTAAAGTTGCAGGATTTAAAATTAACACAGAGAAATCCCTTGCATTCCTATACACTAACAATGAGAAAACAGAAAGAGAAAATTAAGGTAAACAATTCCATTCACCATTGTAAATGAAAAGAATAAAATACTTAGGAATAAATCTACCTAAAGAAACAAAAAGACTTATATATAGAAAACTATAAAACACTGATGAAAAGAAATCAAAGAGGACACAAACAGATGGAGAAATATTACCATGTTCATGGATCAAAAGATCAATATAGTGAAAATGAG
>NW_011382578.1:0-617 GCF_000754665.1 Bison bison bison
AAGATGGACTATAAAGAAAGCTGAGGGCCAAAGAATTGATGCTTCTGAACTGTGGTGTTGGAGAAGACTCTTGAGAGTCCCTTGGACTGCAAGGAGATCCAACCAGTCCTTCCTGAAGGAAATCAGTCCTGAATATTCATTGGAAGGACTGATGCTGAAGCTGAAACTCCAATACTTTGGCCATCTGATGTGTAGAGCTGACTCACTGGAAAAGACCCTGATACTGGGAAAGATTGAAAAGAAGATTGCAGGAGAAGAAGGGGACCACAGCGGATAAGATGGTTGGACGGCATCACCAACTCAATAGGCATGAGTTTGAGCAAGTTCCAGAAGTTGGTGATGGACAGGGAAGCCTGGCGTGGTGCAGTCCATGGGGTCACAAAGAATCAGACATAACTAAGCAATTGAACTGAATTATACTGATATTCTTTTTGAAGAAAGGCTATTTTTTTAAGGTTAGATGGTACTCGTCTACCTGTAAACTAGAAAAATGTGCATGTTTGCATGTGTGCTAAGTTGCTGCAGTCGTGTCCAACTCTTTGGGACCCTATGGACTGTAGCCTGTCAGGCTCCTCTGTCCATGGGATTCTCCAGGCAAAAATACTGGAGTGGGTTGC
>NW_011382579.1:0-516 GCF_000754665.1 Bison bison bison
AACCCAAATGCCGGCTCTGCAGCCAGCTTGCATGAGCCTGAGCATCCCATTTGGGAAAGGATAGTGTCCTGGCTACGATAAGGCTGTCCCTCAGGGCCTACCTCCAGACCCCCTCACTACATGTGTTTCTGCCAGTTATCTCTGATGGAAGAACCTTCCTCCCTGAGGTAGTACTTCAGGGGATCATCCCACACATCATTGCTGATGAGCTGCTGGCAACCCGAGCAAGGTCAACCCAGGGCTGACCAGGCCCCGAACCTTCCCATGAGCAGCCAAGAACTCCACCATCAATCATCAACTTTGTGCAGGCCCAAAGCAACCCCACATCAGCAATCCTGTTCGATTCTGGGCCATTGTGGCCTGAAAGCCAGTTGAGAAAATTAAGGCTCCTGGTGTCTAGACTGTGGCTGGGGGATCCCCATTCAAAGTCCCAGAATCAGTGGACTGGAGTGGAATGACATGCCCTGTACCCTGCAGAAAGACAGGGGAGACTGGGGTGGACTCCACAGGTGGAGC
>NW_011382580.1:0-556 GCF_000754665.1 Bison bison bison
AGTCATCAGGCAGTAATCATGGAACTCAGCTGGGAGGAATCATGCTGCTCAGCTGGCAATAATCAAGTAGATGAGCAGGCAGGAATTACGCAGCACAGCTGGCAATTGTCAAGCAGATGACAGGCGGGAATCGTGAAGCTCAGCTGGCAATTGTCAAGCAGATGAGCAGAGAGTGATCACGCAGCTCAACAGGCCCTGATCACCTGGCTGATCATGCACTGATCACGTGCCTTGTAATGAATTGATCACTTGACTAATCATGAACTGATCACGTGACTGATCATGCACTGATCACGTGACTGTTCATGCACTTACCACGTGACAGATCATGCACTGAACACGTGGCTATCATGCACTGCTCACGTGGCTTTTCATGCAATGATCACGTAGCTACCATGTCCCGGTCACGTGACTGATCAAGGACTCATCAGGTGACTGATCATGCACTGATCAGTTCGCTATCATGCACTGATTACTTGGCTGATCATACACTGATCACGAGACTGATCATGCACTAATCACGTCTATATCATGCACTAATCACATGACTGCCCAT
>NW_011382581.1:0-698 GCF_000754665.1 Bison bison bison
CCATCTGAGCTGCGTGATTCCTGTCGGCTCATCTGCTTGACAATTGCCAGCTGAGCTGCGTGATTCCTGCCTGGTCACGTGCTTGATTATTGCCAGTTGAGCAGCATGATTCGTCACTGCTGAGCTCCATGCTTATTGTCCTGCTGATTGCGTGGTTCGTGTCTGCTCAGCTCTTTGAGTATTGCCTCCTGAGGTCCCTGTTCGGTCGCCACCTGCCGGGGACCAGCCCCAACTGATCCAGGGTATTCGAAGGAGAGATGGCCTAGGCGACTATTTATATGCTAATCAGAGATGTCAAGAATAATAGTATGAGGAGAGCTCAGTAGGAAAATTCGGTGGAGAAAAGAGACTGAGGAGCTTGGTTTACGCGGAAGACCAATCAAACTTCAAGACAAAAAGTTTGCACTACTTATGTAGGCCGCAGGCACCCTCTCGAATAGCGAAGTTGCCTCACCCTAGACACCTTCTCGAGTGGGTCTTAGCAGCCCAGGCATAAATAGTAAGCGTGGTGGGTTCCGCGCTCCAGATGGAGACTCAGCTGGAAGTTAAAGGGAAGAATGACAAGGAACTTTATGAATTGGAGCTGTAAGTTAACTCTTTGACATAGAGAGCGAGATGGTGGTGGGGGACAGCCCCCAGGGAAATCAGAGGTGAGAGCACAAAGCAATACAGTAGGCAGACTCTGGTTTTTTGGGGGG
>NW_011382582.1:0-653 GCF_000754665.1 Bison bison bison
CCCAGACTGTCTTTCCCCATGCAACCCCTGTTCTCAGTTCTGTTATTGTAGATTACTTCTGCTTCTTTTAGAACATCCTTTAAATGGAGCCTAGAGTATGTACACATATACACATGTAGTTGCTTAACAATGTGTTACATTGTGCTGTATTCAAATCACACTAGGTGTACAAGTGTATAAACATAACCTCTTTCATTTAATTTTCTTCTAAATTTAGGTCATCACAGAGCATGGAGGACAGTTCCCTGTGCTACACAGATAGTTCCCATTAGTTGTCCAGGCACTATTTTCCAAAATATACAAATGGCTATGTAGCCCAGGATCAAAAAACAAACAAACGAAAAACACCTTCATAAAAAAAAAAAAAACAGGCAGATCTAAATAGTGATTTCCCAAAATAAATCATACAGATGATGGAAAAACACTTGAAAAGAGGCTACGTTCAGGTTAGTCACTCAGTCGGGTCCGACTCTTTGCGACCCTATGGACTTCAGCAGGCCAGGCCTCGCTGTCCATCACCAACTCCCGGAGTCCTCCAAACTTATGTCCACTGAGGCAGTGAAGCCATCCAACCATCTCATCCACTGTCGTCCCCTTCTCTGTCTGCCCTCCATCTTTCCCATCATCAAGGTCTTTTCAAATGAGTCAGCTCT
>NW_011382583.1:0-644 GCF_000754665.1 Bison bison bison
ATTGTTTCCCCATCTATTTCCCATGAAGTGATGGGACCAGATGCCCTGATCTTAGTTTTCTGAATGTTGGGCTTTAAACCAACTTTTTCACTCTCCTCTTTCACTTTCATCAAGAAGCTTTTAGCTGCTCCTCACTTTGTGCCATAAGAGTGGTGTCATCTGCATATCTGAGGTTATTGATATTTCTCCCGGCAATCTTGATTCCAGCTTGTGCTTTTTCCAGCCCAGCGTTTCTCATGATGTACTCTGCATATATATTAAATAAGCAGGGTGACAATATACAGCCTTCACGTACTCCGTTTCCTATTTGGAACCAGTCTGTTGTTCCATGTTCAGCTCTAACTGTTGCTTCCTGACCTACATATAGGTTTCTCAAGAGGCTCGTCAGGAGCTCTAGTATTCCCATCTCTTTCAGAATTTTCCACAGTTTATTGTGATCCACACAGACAAAGGCTTTGGCATAGTCAATAAAGAAGAAATAGATGTTTTTCAGGAACTCTCTTGCTTTTTTGATGATCCAGCAGATGTTGGCAATTTGATCTCTGGTTCCTCTGCCTTTTCTAAAACCAGCTTGAACATCTGGAAGTTCATGGTTCATGTATGCTGAAGCCTGGCTTGGAGTAATTTTGAGTCTATTACTTTAC
>NW_011382584.1:0-539 GCF_000754665.1 Bison bison bison
ATACACTGCTCACGTAACTGATCATGCACTGATCACGTAATTGATCATGCCCTGATCACGTGGCTGATCAAGCAATGATCACGTGACTGACCGTGCACTGATCACGTGGCTGATCATCCACTGATCACGTGACTGATCATGCACTGATCACGTGACTGATCATGCACTGATCACGTGGCTATCATGCACTGATCACTTGGCTGGTCATGCACTGATCACGTGCCTGGTCATGCACAGATTACATGACTGATCATGCACTGAACACGTGACTGATCATGCACTGATCACGTGGCTATCATGCACTACTCACGTGGCTGATCATGCAATGATCATGTAGCTACCATGTACCGGTCAGGTGACTGATCATACACCCATCAGTTGACGTATCATGTACTGATCACGTGGCTATCATGCACTGATCAATTGGCTATCATGCACTGTTCACGTGGGTGATCATACACTGATCACCTGCCTGGTCATGCACAGATCAGGTGACAAATCATGAACTGATCACATAGCTATCATGCACTGATCACCTG
>NW_011382585.1:0-785 GCF_000754665.1 Bison bison bison
CCTCTTGCAGCGCCTCCCTGCTGGTGGGCACTGAGGCAACCCTGCTCCTCTCAGCCTGGATGCAGCCCCGTTATCCAGAAGCCCGAGTCCTGGCGGTCCTGAGGAGACACAGCTCCCGCCAGTTGGTCACCGAGCCCAGTCTGAAGGCAAAGCGTCCTGCGCCCGCGGGTCAGAGTGGCTTTTGGCGCCCCCTGCAGGCCGCCAGAGAAGAGCAGGCAGCCCCGCGCTCACAGACCTCAGAGGGCTCACCCAGAAACAGCTCTGCTGTGAGCACTCAGACTGGAAGCCCAAACTGAAATGGAGCAGAATAGCTCCATGACTCTCCTACAAAACATGGCTAGGGAACAATGAGAGCCTGTATGGAATGCAGCCATAAAAAGGAAACCCATTTGAGTCGCTTCTAATGAAGGGGATGAACCTAGAGCGTATTAAACCAGAAAGTCAGTCAAAAGGAGAAAAACATGGAATCGAGAAGGATGGGGTCTGACGAGTCTGTTCACATAGCTGCAATGGAGATGCAGACATAGAGAACAGACTTACAGACAACGGTGGGGAACAAGAGGGAGAGGGTGAGATGAATGGAGAGAGCAGCATGGATGCATGTACACCAACACTTGTAAATAGACAACCAGTGGGAATTTGCTGTATGACTCAGGGAACTCAAACTGGGGCTCTGTAATAACCTAGAGAGGTGGGAATGGGTGGGACGTGGGAGGAAGATTCAAGAGCAAGGGGACAAAGGTACACCTATGGTTAATTCATATTGATGTATGACAAATCAAACC
>NW_011382586.1:0-555 GCF_000754665.1 Bison bison bison
AATGTGAAATCAAGTGGGCCTTAGGAAGCATCACTGAGAACGAAGCTAGTGAAGGTGATGGAATTCCAGTTGAGCTATTTCAAATCCTGAAAGATGATGCTGTGAAAGTGCTGCACTCAATATGCCAGCAAATTTGGAAAACTCAGCAGTGGCCACAGGACTGGAAAAGATCAGTTTTCATTCCAACCCCAAAGAATGCTCAAACTACTGCACCATTGTACTCATCTTATATGCTAGCAAAGTAATGCTCAAAATTCTCCAAGCCAGGCTTCAGCAGTACATGAACCGTGAATTTCCAGATGTTCAAGCTGGATTCAGAAAAAGCAGAGGGAAAAAAAAAAAAGCAGAGATCAAATTTCAAACATCCCTTGGATCATTGAAAAAGCAAGAGAGTTCCAGAAAAACATCTACTTCTGCTTTATTGACTATACCACAGCCTTTGACTGTGTGGATCACGACAAAGTGGAAAATTCTTAAAGAGATGGGAATACCAGACCACCTGACCTGCCTCCTGAGAAATCTGTATGCAGGTCAAGAAGCAACAGTTAGAACTAG
>NW_011382587.1:0-539 GCF_000754665.1 Bison bison bison
CATGTGCCCGGAGCCGGTGAGGCATTCCACTCTGGACAAAGGTCATGAGGAAGGAGGCTCGGCATACGCAAATGCCGGACCGAGCCTCAGGTGTCCACCCGGGTATTCTCGAGCATCTCTCCCCCAGAATAACAAGAGTCTGCCTACTTTATGGCTTTGTGCTCTCATCTCTGATTTCACTGGGGGCTGTCCCCCACCACCATCTCGCTCTCTCTGTCAAAGAGTTAACTTACAGCTCCAATTCATAAAGTTCCTTGTCATCCTTCCATGTGACTTCCAGCCGAGTCTCCATCTGGAGCGCGGAACCCACCACGCTTCCTAATTATGCCTGGGCTGCTAAGACCCACTCGAGAAGGTGTCTAGGGTGAGGCACCTTCTGCTCTTCGAGAGGGCGCCTGCGGCCTACGTAAGTGGTGCGAACTTCTTGTCTTGAAGTTTTATTGGTCTCCCGCATCAACCAAGCTACTCAGTCTCTTTTCTCCACAGAATTTTCCTACTGAGCTATCCTCATACTGTTATTCTTGATATCTCTGATGAGC
>NW_011382588.1:0-584 GCF_000754665.1 Bison bison bison
CTGAACTCCTTTCAGGGGACGTTGAAGGTCAGCAGCTGTAGTGTCCATGAGTTAATCTTTGTAGAGGCAGATAGCAAGTGCAAGTTGCCAGAGCAGGGCCCTTTTATGGCCATGAGTTTGACCATGGTTTGCAGAGCATTTCGTTACCATCTTGTTCCATGGTGCTGGGAGGGTTCATTCGCAGGTCTGCCAAAGATCTCACTGATAGGCCACTCAGTGTGTTATTACTGGACTAGGCCCTGTGAGTAACAAAAGTCTCTGGACCACACCTGTCTTACTAGTCTCTTGGTCCAGGAAAATATTCTGTCTTGTTGCTTCTTATATACAGAGTCACACCATTATACTTATGGATTTCATATGGAGCTGCACACCATCATTATATCAGTGGCTCAGTCACACACTTGATAATGTAAGGAACAACAACTTCTTGAAGCAGGCAGTATAGAAAACAATATCGTTAGAAGTAATAGTAGAATCATCAGTAAGAACTTCAATCAAGAACTTGTATTAAGTATAGCCCAGTGACATATCCATGTCATCTGATTTCGTTTGCTAAATGACTTTCAGACCAGATCAGATCAGAT
>NW_011382589.1:0-689 GCF_000754665.1 Bison bison bison
TTGCACCACTTACGTAGGCCGCAGGTGCCCTCTCGAATAGCGAAAGGTGCCTCACCCTAGACACCTTCTCTAGTGGGTCTTAGCAGCCCAGGCATAATTAGGAAGCGTGTGGGTTCCGCGCTCCAGATGGAGACTCGGCTGGAAGTTACAGGGAAGAATGACAAGGAACTTTATGAATTGGAGCTGTAAGGTAACTCTTTGACAGAGAGAGGGAGATGGTGGTGGGGGACAGCCCCCAGTGAAATCAGAGGTGAGAGCACAAAGCAATAATATAGGCAGACTCTGGTTATTCTGGGGGGGGGAGATGCTCGAGAATATCCAGGTGGACTCCAGAGGCACGGTCCCGCATTTGCGTATTCCGAGCCTCCTTCCTCATGACCTTTGTCCAGAGTGGAATGCCTCACCGGCTCCGGGCACATGGTCAGTGCATGCTGAGTCACGATATCAGTGCATGATCAGCCACGTGATCACTGACTGCACAGTCACGTGATCAGCGCCTCTCAGTCACGTGATCACCGGATGATAAACACGTGATCAGTGAACGATCAGCCACGTGATCACGGCATGCGCCTTCAGGTGGTCAGTTCCTGATCAGCCACGGGATCAGTGCGTGCACATTCCCATGATCAGCGCCTGTCAGTCACTGATCACTGCCTGATAAACACGTGATCAGTGCATGATGAGCCATG
>NW_011382590.1:0-328 GCF_000754665.1 Bison bison bison
TGATCAGTGCCCGATCAGCCACGTCATCAGTGCATGCGCAGTCCCGTGGTCAGTGCATGATAGCCACGTGATCACTGCATGATCTGTCAGGTGATCAGGACTTGATCAGCCACGTGATCACTGAAGGCACTGTCACGTGATCAGCGCCTCTCAGTCAGGTGATCACCGTATGATAAACACGTGATCAGTGAACGACCAGCCACGTGATCACTGCATGGGCAGTCAGGCGGTAATTTCAGATCAGCAACGTGATCAGTGCGTGCACAGTCCCATGATCAGCGCCTGCCACTCACTGATCACTACCTGATAAACACGTGATCAGTGCATG
>NW_011382590.1:4737-5266 GCF_000754665.1 Bison bison bison
GATCACTGAAGGCACAGTCACGTGATCAGCGCCTCTCAGTCACGGGATCACCGGATGATAAACACGTGATCAGTGAACGACCAGCCAGGTGATCACTGCATGCACAGTCAGGTGGTCAGTTCCTGATCAGCCACGTGATCAGTGCGTGCACAGTCCCATGATCAGCGCCTGTCAGTCACTGGTCACTGCCTGATAAACACCTGATCAGTGCCCGATCAGCCACGTCATCAGTGCGTGCACAGTCACGTGATCAGTGCTTGATAGCCAGGTGATCAGTGCGTGCACTGTCCCAGGATCAGCGCTTGTCAGTCACTGTTCATTGCCTGAGAAACACGGGATCAATGTATGATGAGACATGTGATCAGTGGCTGATCAGCCCCGTCATCAGTGCATGCGCAATCACGTGATCAGTGCATGATAGCCACGTGATCAGTGCATGCTCAGTCACGTGATCTGGACTTGATCAGCCACGTGATCAGTGCCTGAAGAGTCACGTGATCAGGGCCTGCTGAGCTGCGTGATTCCTGCC
>NW_011382591.1:0-582 GCF_000754665.1 Bison bison bison
GAGCACAAAGCAAGAAAGGAGGCAGACTCTGGTTTTTTTGGAGGGGGAGATGCTCGAGAATATCCGGGTGGACTCCTGAGGCTCGATCCCGCATTTTCGTATGCAGAGCCTCCTTCCTCATGACCTTTGTCCAGAGTGGAATGCCTCACCGGCTCCCGGCACATGATCAGGGCATGCTCAGTCACGATATCTGTGCATGATCAGCCACGTGGTCACTGATGGCACAGTCACGTGATCAGCGCCTCTCAGTCCCGTGATCACCGTATGATAAACACGTGATCAGTGATCGATCAGCCACTTGATCACTGCATGCGCAGTCAGGTGGTCAGTTCCTGATCAGCCACGTGATCAGTGCGTGCACAGTCCCATGATCAGCGCCTGTCAGTCACTGATCACTGCCTGAGAAACACGTGATCAGTGCCTGATGAGCCATGTGATCAGTGCCTGATCATCCACGTCATCAGTGCATGCGCAGTGACCTGATCAGTGCATGATAGCCACGTGATCAGTACATGCTCAGTTACGTGATCTGGACTTGATCAGCCACGTGATCAGTGCCTGCAGAGTCTCGTGATCAGGGCC
>NW_011382592.1:0-570 GCF_000754665.1 Bison bison bison
ACAACAATATGGAAGGAGGAAATGTCACAAACAATAAACCTCTGGCTACAACTTTGCAGCAAATTTATAAGTCAATTTTTAAAATGGGAGATACATTCAATTAAAAAACAGTAAATAAATAAAATGTGGGCTAGGAAAAAATTAAGCATTTATCTGCTGTTCAGTTCTGTGCTATCCAGAATATTTGAACAAATATCTTTACTGAATGAGTGAATGCATAAACTCAAAGATTGGTTATCTAGTATTCCATTTCACAACAGATTCTAAAAAGCAAAATAAAAGGGGACAGATTGAAAAAGTTTTCAGAGACTGATAGTTTGTATAAAAAAGAAATACAGGTAGAAAAATTATTTAAGCATACATATATACACTTAAAACTCAATATTGAAAAAACTAAGATCATGGCATCCGGTCCCATCACTTCATGGCAAATAGATAGGGAAACAATAGGAACAGTGACAGACTTTATTTTCTTGGGCTCCAAAATCACTGCAGATGGTGACTGAAGCCATGAAATTAAAAGACGCTTGGTCCTTGGAAGAAAAGCTGTGACAAACCTAGACAGCATGT
>NW_011382593.1:0-648 GCF_000754665.1 Bison bison bison
CTAGAACAAATAATTTCACAGTTTGTATGGAAATACAAAAAACCTCAAATAGCCAAAGCAATCTTGAGAAAGAAGAATGGAACGGTAGGAATCAACCTGCCTGACTTCAGACTATAATACAAAGCCACAGTCATCAAGACGTATGATACTGGCACAAAGACAGAAATATAGATCAATGGAACAAAACAGAAAGCCCAGAGATAAGTCCAAGCACCTATGGACACCTTATCTTTGACAAAAGAGGCAAGAATATACAATGGAGAAAAGACAATCTCTTTTTCAAGTGATGCTGGGAAAACTGGCCAACCACTTGTAAAAGAATGAAACTAGAACACTTTCTAACACCACACACAAAAATAAACTCAAAATGGATTAAAGATCTAAATGTAAGACCAGAAACTATAAAACTCCTAGAGGAAAACATAGGCAAAACACTCTCCGACATAAATCACAGCAGGATCCTCTATGACCCACCTCCAAGAGTAATGGAAATACAAGCAAAAATAAACAAATGGAACCTATTAAACTTAAAAGCTTTTGCACAACAAAGGAAACTATAAGCAAGGTGAAAAGACAGCCTTCAGAATGGGAGAAAATAATAGCAAAACGAAGCAACTGACAAAGAATTAATCTACAAAAATATACAAG
>NW_011382594.1:0-608 GCF_000754665.1 Bison bison bison
AACCTTGGACAGTAGCCACAACTTAGAGGAATGTCAGAGATGAAAGCCACTGCCACTTACTGTGGGTTATAGATATTCTCAACAAGTTTACCTTTTCTGCTTGATTACCAAGAAATCCAAAATTAATGTGGTGCCAAAATAAAATAGTTGCCTTATCCCATGTACCTGATAACATCCCTCTCTTTCCTAATGATTTCTGATTTTGTTTAGCTTTATTTTATTTCTCTCTTTTTTTTTTTTACCTGAAACACTATATTTCAGGTTGACACAAGCCTTTTCTGATAATAGGCAGTATATAAATGAAAGATGAAGAAAAGTAAGTAACATAAAACCATGTGAAGAAACAGTTCAACAAAAGTGAAGTATCTAATAGCTTCAGATACCATAGGGATACAGGATATTGCATTGCATTTTGCCTATTGAGAAGCTATGTGACTTGAGAAGTAAATAAAATGTTGGAGAAGCTTGGAGTTTGGTGTGAGACTACCAAGAGAAGGGTAAAATGTGTAATAGGGAATCAAACATATATGAATAAAACATCACATTTAAAAATATCTTGGAGTTCTACCTTAAGAACCTTGTTTTCATAACATTGAACACTTGAATAA
>NW_011382595.1:0-535 GCF_000754665.1 Bison bison bison
TCACGTGGCAGATCATGCACTACTCACGTGGCTGATCATGCGCTGATCACTTGACTGATCATGCAATGACCACGTGACTGATCATGCACTTATCACAGGGCTATGATGCACTGATCACGTGGCTGAACGTACACTGATCATGTGGCTCATCATACACTGATCACGTGACTGATCATGCACTGATCACTGGCTAACATGCACTGATCACAGGCTGATCATACACTGATCACTTGACTGATCATGCACTGTCACGTGACTGATCATGCACTGATCACGTGGCTATCATGCACTGATCACCTGGCTGATCATACACTGATCACGTGCCTGGTCATGCACAGATCACGTGACTACTCATGAAGTGATCCCGTGGCTATCTTGCACTGATCACGTGGATATCATGAACTGATCATGTGGCTGATCACACACGTATCACGTGACTGAGCATGCAGTGATCACGTGGCTAACATGCACTGATCACGTGGCTATCGTTCACTGATCACGTGGCTGATCATGCACTGATCACGTGGCTGTCATG
>NW_011382596.1:0-529 GCF_000754665.1 Bison bison bison
GATGGAGACTCAGCTGGAAGTTAAAGGGAAGAATGACAAGGAACTTTATGAATTGGAGCTGTAAGTTAACTCTTTGACAGAGAGAGCGAGATGGTGGTGGGGGACAGCCCCCAGTGAAATCAGAGGTGAGAGCACAAAGCAATACAGTAGGCAGACTCCGTTTTTTTTGGGGGGAGATGCTCGAGAATATCCGGGTGGACTCCTGAGGCTCGATCCCGCATTTGAGTATGCCGAGCCTCCTTCCTCATGACCTTTGTCCAGAGTGGAATGCCTCCCCGGCTCCCGGCACATGATCAGTGCATGCTCAGTCACGATATCAGTGCATGCTCAGCCATGCGATCACTAAAGGCACAGTCACGTGATCAGCGCCTCTCAGTCACGTGACCACCGTATGATAAACACGTGATCAATGAACGACCAACCACGTGATCACTGCATGCGCAGTCAGGTGGTCAGTTCCTGATCAGCCACCTGATCAGTGCGTGCACAGTCCCCGATCAGCGCCTGTCAGTCTCTGATCACTGCCTGA
>NW_011382596.1:5005-5393 GCF_000754665.1 Bison bison bison
GCATGGTCAGTCACGTGATCAGTGCATGATCATCCACGTGATCAGTGCATGTGGAGTCATGTAGTCAATCCATGATAGCGCCGTGATGAGTGCACGATCAGTCCCGTGATGAGTGTATGATCAGCCAAGTGATCAGTGCAAGATAGCTACGTGATCAGTGCATGATCAGTCACATGATCAGTGCATGATCAATCACGTGATCAGTGTATGATCAGCCAAGTGATCAGTGCAGGATCAGCCACATGATCAGTGTATGATCAGCCAAGTGATCAGTGCATGATCAGCCACATGATCAGTGCATGATCAATTACGTAATCAGTGCATGATCAGTCACGTGACCAGTACATGATAGCTACGTGATCATTGCCTGATCAGCCACGTGAGCAGT
>NW_011382597.1:0-581 GCF_000754665.1 Bison bison bison
CTTCCCGGGACGGAACTCCGTCCCTCCCTCTTTTGTCTCTTTTTTTGTCTTTAATATTTTTTCCTACCTACTTTCGAAGAGTTGGGTTGCTTTTCTGGGTGCCTGATGTCCTCTGCCGGCATTCAGAAGTTGTTTTGTGGAATATACTCGACGTTTAAATGCTCTTTTGATGAATTTGTGGGGGAGAAAGTGTTCTCCCCGTCCTACTCCTCCGCCATCCAGAGAGTCCCAAACAGGATAAACCCAAGGAGAAACACCCCAAGACACATATTAATCAAATTAACAAAGATCAAACACAAAGAACAAATATTAAAAGCAGCAAGGGAAAACAACAAATAACACACAAGGGAATTCCCATAAGGCTAACAGCTGATCTTTCAATAGAAACTCTTCAAGCCAGGAGGGAATGGCAAGACATACTTAAAATGATGAAAGAAAATAACCTACAGCCCAGATTACTGTACCCAGCAAGGATCTCATTCAAGTATGAAGGAGAAATCAAAAGCTTCTCAGACAAGCAAAAGCTGAGAGAATTCTGTACCACCAAACCAGCTCTCCAACAAATACTAAAGGATATTCTC
>NW_011382598.1:0-543 GCF_000754665.1 Bison bison bison
GGCAACCACTTCAGTATTCTTACCTTGAGAACCCCATGAACAGTATGAAAAGGCAAAAAGATAGGACACTGAAAGATGAACTCCCCAGGTTGGTAGGTGCCCAGGATGCTACTGGAGATCAGTGGAGAAATAACTCCAGAAAGAATGAAGAGTTGGAGCCAAAGCAAAAACAATGCACAACTGTGGGTGTGGCTGGTGATGGAAGTAACCAATGCTGTAAAGAGCAGTATTGCACAGGAACCTGGAATGTTAGGTCCATGAATCAAGGCAAATTGGAAGTGGTCCAACAGGAGATGGCAAGAGTGAACATCGACTTTTAAGGAATCAGCGAACTAAAAAGGACTGGAATGGGTGAATTTAACTCAGATGACCATTATATCTACTACTGTAGGCAGGAATCCCTTAGAAGAAATTGAATAGTCCTCATAGTCATCAAAAGAGTCTGAAATGCAGTACTTGGATGCAGTCTCAAAGATGACAGAATGATCTCTGTTCGTTTCCAAGACAAACCATTCAATATCACAGTAATCCAAGTCTATGCCC
>NW_011382599.1:0-647 GCF_000754665.1 Bison bison bison
GAATGTTCTTTTTATGTTCTTGATACTAGCCTCTTTTTATGTATGTGGTTTGCAAATACTTTCTCCCAATCTGTAGCTTCTCTTTTATTCTCTTACCAGGATATTTTACAGAGTAAATTTTTCATCTTGATTAAACCAAATAATGTTTTCATTTCATAGATCATATATTTTGATGTCAAGTCTAAGAAATCTTCGCCTAACTCTAGATACTGAAAAGTTTTCCTCAGTTTTCATTCTAAAAGCTTTATAATTTTATCCTTTACCCTTTACCACATGATCCAGTTTTGTTGTTGTTGTTTGTTTGTTTGTTTGTTTGTTTTGTTTTTAATATGGTGTGGGGCTTGAAGCTTATCTTTTTAGTGTGTGGCTGTGCAATTGCTCCTGCACAATTTGCTGAAATGTCTATCTCATCTACACTTAATTGCTTTTATAGCTTTTTCAAAAAGCAGTAGGGAGTTATCTGAGTAGTAGGGCTATTTTCAAGTTCTCTATTTAGTTCTATTGATCTTTATGTCTATCCCTCTGCCAAAATCACACTGTACTGACTATTGTAGTCATATAATTATCCTTGAGGTAGTGTTTACAGCTTTCCCCCATTTTATTATTCTTTCTCAAAATTGTTTAGCTCTTCCAGTTCCATTGCCTTC
>NW_011382600.1:0-644 GCF_000754665.1 Bison bison bison
TTTGACTGTGTGGATCACAATCAACTGTGGAAAATTATTCAAGAGATGGGAATACCAGACCACCTGACATGCCTCTTGAGAAATCTGTATGCAGGTCAGGAAGCAACAGTTAGAACTGGACATGGAACAAAAGACTGGTTCCAAATAGGAAAAGGAGTACATCAAGGCTGTATATTACCACCCTGCTTATTTAACTTACATGTAGAGTATATCATGAGAAATGCTGGACTGGAAGTAACAAGCTGGAATCAAGATCGCCGAAAGAAATATCAATAACCTCAGATATGCAGACGACACCACCCTTACGGCAGAAAGTGAGAGGAACTCAAAAGCCTCTTGATGAAAGTGAAAGTGGAGAGTGAAAAAGTTGGCTTAAAGCTCAACATTCAGAAAACGAAGCTCATGGCATCCGGTCCCACCACTTCATGGGAAATAGATGGGGAAACAGTGGAAACAGTGTCAGACTTTATTTTTTGGGGCTCCAAAATCACTGCAGATGGTGACTGCAGCCATGAGATTAAAAGTCACTTATTCCTTGGAAGGAAAGTTATGACCAACCTAGATAGCATATTCAAAAGCAGAGACATTATTTTGCTAACAAAAGTCCATCTACTCAAGGCTATGGTTTTTCCTGTGGTCATGTA
>NW_011382601.1:0-616 GCF_000754665.1 Bison bison bison
GAAAGGATACAGTTTTGGCTCAGAAGCCAGGGATGCCCTGGATGATGGCACTCCCCCAAGCCAAGTGATGCTTCCTCCTCTGATGGTAGGCCTTGTGGTTTTGCTCACACTCAGAGCTCAGTTCCACCTGCAGGGCGGCCAGTGCCTTCAGGACATCTAGCACTTGGTGCTCACTCGGCCCTCCCGGCCTGTCCTGGCCTTGCTCCTTCACCGTCTTCTCCTTCAGCTCTTGGGAGAACCACTGTTCCCACTGCTCATCTGCCACAGCTTCCACCTCTTCCATGATGTCTTCTGCAAGCAGCTGGAACTTCCACCCGATACCTGCCAGGTCTCCGTCCACCAGGGTCTCGCTGTCTTGCACTGCCTCCACCCTAGAGAGGATGGCTTCTTCACCTGGCGTGACAACTGGTGGTTGCAAGGTTCCAGCTGCACACAGCATCAGGATGGCAGATCCAGGGATGAGGGGTGGGGGTTTCTTCCTGAGTACTGGGGCTCACAGCTAAGAAGGTCGGGGGTTCCAGGACACTCCCGCCTTCCTTTGATTGCCTCTCACGCTCCTCTTGGCCCAAGCTGGGGCAGATGTGAAGGGACACAATATAACAGCACAGACAATGGT
>NW_011382602.1:0-658 GCF_000754665.1 Bison bison bison
TGTGACTGATCATGCGCTGAACATGTTTGCTATCATACACTGATCATGTGCCTCTGGAGGCAATAAACAAAGAGCTGAGTAGGCACGAATCAAACAGTCAGCAGGCAATAATCATGGAACTCAGCTGTGAGGAATCATGCTGCTCAGCTGGCAATAATCTAGCAGCTGGGCAGGCAGGAATTACACAGCACAGCTGGCAATTGTCAAGCAGATGACAGGCAGGAATCGTGCAGCTCAGCTGGCAATTGTCAAGCAGATGAGCAGATAGTAATCCCGCAGCTCAGCAGGCCCTGATCATGTGACTGAGCATGCACTGTTCACCTGGCTGATCATACAGTGATCACGTGATTGATCATGCACTGATCACTTGGATATCATGCACTGATCACGTGGCTGGTCATACACTGTTCACGTGTCTGACCATGCACTGATCACGTGGCTGATCATACACTGCTCACATAACTGATCATGCACTGATCACGTAATTGATCATGCACTGATCACGTGTCTGATCATGCAATGATCACGTAGCTACCATGTACTGGTCCCGTGAGTGATCATGCACTGATCACGCGATTGATCATGCACTGATCACGTGGCTGATCATACACTGATCACCTGCCTGGTCATGAACAGATCACGTGACTAATCATGAACT
>NW_011382602.1:4257-5310 GCF_000754665.1 Bison bison bison
CGGCTGGCAATAATCAAGTAGATGAGCAGGCAGGAATTACGCAGCACAGCTGGCAATTGTCAAGCAGATGACAGGCAGGAATCGTGCACCTCAGCTGTCAATTGTCAAGCAGATGAGCAGACAGTAATCCCGCAGCTCAGCAGGCCCTGATCACGTGACTGAGCATGCACTGTTCACGTCGCTGATCACACACCTATCACGTGTATGATCATGCACTGATCACGTGGCTCTCATGCACTGATCACGTGATTGCCCATGCACTGACCCCGTAATTGTATGCACTGCTCACGTGGCTATCATGCACTGATGACGTGGCTGATCATGCACTGATCATGTCACTGATCATGCACTGATCACGTAGCTATCTTGCACTGATCACTTGGCTGATCATACACTCATCACGGTACTGATCGTGCACTGATTACGGCGCTATCATGCATTGACTACATGACTCCACATGCACTGATCACGTGGATGATCATGCACTGATCACGTGACTGACCATGCACTGATCACGTGACTGATCATGCACTGATCACGTGCTATCATGCACTGATCACGTGGCTGATCATGCAATGATCCCGTAGCTACCATGTACTGATCACGTGACCGATCATACACCCATCAGGTGACTGATCATGCACTGATCACGTGGCTATATTGCACTGTTAACGTGGCTGATCATACACTGATCACCTGCCTGGTCATGCACAATCAGGTGACTAGTCATGAACTGATTACGTAGCTATCATGTACTGATCACCTGGCTGATCATGCACTGATCATGTGGCTATCATGCAATGATCACGTGGCTATCATGCACAGCTCACGTGGCGGATCATGCAATGATCACCTAGCTACCATATACTGGTCACGTGACTGATCATGCACTGATCACGTAATTGATCATGCACAGATCATGTGGCTGATCATGCACTGACACGTGACTGATCATGCACTGATCACGTGGCTATCATGCACTGATAACTTGGCTGGTCATACACTGATCACGTGCCTGGTCATGCACAGATTACATGAATGATCATGCACTGA
>NW_011382603.1:0-636 GCF_000754665.1 Bison bison bison
CTATTATACAGAGTGAAGTAAGCCAGAAAGAAAAACACCGATACAGTGTACTAAAGCATATATATGGAATTTAGAAAGATGCTAACAATAACCCTGTGTATGAGACAGCAAAAGAGACACTGATATATAGAACAGTCTTATGGACTCTGTTTCAGAGAGAGAGGGTGGGAAGATTTGGGAGAATGGCATTGAAACATGTATGAAATGAGTTGCCAGTCCAGGTTCCAGGCACGATACTGGATGCTTGGGGCTAGTGCACTGAGATGACCCAGAGGGATGGTGTGGGGAGGGAGGAGGGAGGAGGGTTCAGGATGGGAAACACAGGTATACCTGTGGCGGATTCATTTTGATATTTGGCAAAACTAATACAATTTTTAAAGTTTAAAATAAAATAAAATTAAAAAAAAACCAATTAAGGGCAGAAATACATGAAAAAAAGACACAGGAAACTATAGCAAAACTCAGCAAAATAAACGCTGGTTCTTTAAGAAGATAAATAAAATAGACAATCCATTAGCAAAACTCATCAAGAAAGAAAGGGGGGATAATCAAATCAACAAAATTAGAAAGGAAAATAGGATAAATACACAGCAGACAACACAGAAGTACAAAGGATACATAAAAGACTACTATCAG
>NW_011382604.1:0-656 GCF_000754665.1 Bison bison bison
GGTATAACTATAGCTAATTCATGTTGATGCATGGCAGAAACCAACACAATATTATAAAGCAATTATCCTTCAATTAAAAATAAATAATCTTTTTAAAAGGATGACCTGAGGCGGATTCATTTTGATATATGGCAAAACCAATACAATATTGTGAAGTTAAAAAATAAAATAAAATTTTAAAAACAAGGATGAGTTTTTTCAGGAATAGCAGAGGAATTGCAACTTGGGACATGAAGTCAATAGCAAATAACAAGCAAGCCTGTTTAGAGCTTGAGGTTAACTGCATTTATGGGCAGAAACATAAAGAAGGGAGAGTTCAGTTAGAATTTTTTTTAATGAAAAACCAGTGGAGACCAGCCTTGCTATTTCCCTACTCAGACAAAACCAGCCTCGCCAAACAAACTCAGTTCAGCTTATTTGTTGAGGCCAACCTGACCTGGATCATTTTTTGTTTCCATGAAGGATATTTCCTGAGGTTCGTACAAGGCAACACCTGATCCACTCTCCCTCATTCAGAAAACGAAGATCATGGCATCTGGTCCCATCTCTTCATGGGAAATAGATGGGGAAACAGTGGAAACAGTGTCAGACTTTGTTTTTTTGGGCTCCAAAATCACTGCAGATGGTGACTGCAGCCATGAAATTAAAAGACGCTT
>NW_011382605.1:0-1050 GCF_000754665.1 Bison bison bison
TTGCTTCCATGTCCTGGCTATTATAAACAGTGCTGTGATGAACATTGGGGTACACGTGTCTCTTTCAATTCTGGTTTCCTTGGTGTATATTCCCAGCAGTGGGATTCCTGGGTCATATGGCAGTTCTATTTCCAGTTTTTTAAGGAATACTCCACACTGTTCTCCAGAGTGGCTGTACTAGTTTGCATTCCCACCAACAGTGTAAGAGCGTTCCCTTTTCTCTGCACCCTCTCCAGCACTTCGTTTTTTGTAGATTTTTGATAGCACCCATTCTGGCCAGTGTGAGATGGTACCTCATTGTGGTTTTGATTTGCATTTCTCTGATAATGAGAGATGTTGAACAGCTTTTCATGTGTTTGAGAGCCATCTGTGTGTCTTCTTCGGAGAAATGTCTATTTAGTTCTTTGGCCCACTTTTTGACTGGGTCATTTATTTTTCTGGAATTGAGCTGCAGGAGTGCTTCTATATTTTTGACATTAATTCTTTGTCAGTTGCTTTGTTTACTATTATTTTCTCCCATTCTGAAAGCTGTCTTTTTACCCTACTTATAGTTTCCTTCATTGAACAAAAGCTTTTAAGTTTAATTAGGTCCCATTTGTTTATTTTTTCTTTTATTTCCATTACTCTGGGAGGTGGGTCATAGAGGATCCTTCTGTGATTTATGTCAGAGAGTGTTTTGCCTATGTTCTCCTCTAGGAGTTTTATAATTTCTGGCCTTATGTTTAGATCTTTAATCCATTTTGAGTTTATTTTTGTGTATGGTGTTAGAAAGTGTTCTAGTTTCATTCTTTTACAAGTGGTTGACCAGTTTTCCCAGCACCACTTGTTAAAGAGATTGTCTTTTCTCCATTGTATATTCTTGCCTCCTTTGTCAAAGATAAGATGTCCATAGGTGCATGGATTTATCTCTGGGCTTTCTATTTTGTTCCATTGATCTATATTTCTGCCTTTGTGCCAGTACCATACTGTCTTGATGACTGTGGCTTTGTAGTAGAGCCTGAAGTCAGGCAAGTTGATTCCTCCAGTTCCATTCTTCTTTCTCAAGATTGC
>NW_011382605.1:4504-5122 GCF_000754665.1 Bison bison bison
TGGTGAATAGAATTGTTTCCTTAATTTCTCTATTTTCTCATTATTAGTGTATAGGAATGCAAGGGATTTCTGTGTGTTGATTTTATATCCTACAGCTTTACTATATTCTTTGATTAGCTGTAGTAATTTTCTGGTGGAGTCTTTAGGGTTTTCTATGTAGAGGATCATGTCATATGCAAACAGTGAGAGTTTTTCTTCTTCTTTTCCAATTTGTATTCCATTTATTTCTTTTTGCTCTGATTGCTGTGGCCAAACCTTCCAAAACTATGTTGAATAGTAGTGGTGAAAGTGGAGACCCTTGTCTTGTTCCTGACTTTAGAGGAAATGCTTTCAGCTTTTCACCATTGAAGATAATGTTTGCTGTGGGTTTGTCATATATAGCTTTTATTATGTTGAAGAGTTTTCCTTCTATTCCTGCTTTCTGGAGACTTTTTATCATAAATGGATGTGAATTTTGTCAAAGGCTTTCTCTGCATCAATTGAGATAATCATATGGCTTTTATTTTTCAATTTGTTAATGTGGTGTATTACATTGATTAATTTGTGGATATTGAAGAATCCTTGCATCCCTGGGATAAAGCCCACTTGGTCATGGTATATGATCTTTTTAATGTGCTG
>NW_011382606.1:0-572 GCF_000754665.1 Bison bison bison
GATGTCCTCTGCCGGCATTCAGAAGTTGTTTTGTGGAATTTACTCGGCGTTTAAATGTTCTTTTGATGAATTTGTGGGGGAGAAAGTGTTCTCCCCGATCTACTCCTCCGCCATCTTAGCTCGTCCCCTAGTGTTTTTCTTTCTTGCTTACTTCACTCTGTATAATAGGCTCCAGTTTCATCCACTTCATTAGAATTGATTCAAATGTATTCTTTTTAATGGCTGAGTAATATTCCATTGTGTATATGTACCACTGCTTTCTTATCCATTCATCTACTGATGGACATCTAGGTTGATTCCACATCCTGGCTATTAGAAACAGTGCTGCAATGATCACTGGGGTACACATGTCTCTTTCAATTCTGGTTTCCTCAGTGTGTATGCCCAGCACTGGGATTGCTGGGTCCTAAGGCAGTTCTATTTCCAGTTTTTTAAGGAATCTCCACACTGTTCTCCATAGTGGCTGTACGAGTTTGCATTCCCACCAACAGTGTAAGAGGGTTCCCTTTTCTCCACACCCTCTCTAGCATTTATTGCTTGTAGACTTTTGGATCACAGCCATTCTGACTGGC
>NW_011382607.1:0-702 GCF_000754665.1 Bison bison bison
GTGAAAAGGAGTCAAAGCCTATCAAGACAGGGTAGAAACAAGATTTTAAGTAGAATAGCAGAGTCTGAATGGGTTTTCAAAGGGTTCCCCAAGGGCAGCAGCCTGACTGCTTTTTTCCTCCTGATTGGGGTTTTTGTTGGAGTTCAGTTTTGTTTTGAATGCCTCCAATAGCTTCTTCCCACATCTTGATCACCCAAGAGGAAAACTATAGTTTTCCCATCATCCAGATGCCACATTTAGCCACTTCAACCCACGCTTAAGGCATCAAGAATTCTGTCTCTAGGACACAGTGGGGAGAAGAAGGTTAAGGGTTCTGGTTGCATCTGGGTTTGATCAGTCCCAATCTTCCAGTGTACACTTGAAAGAAGGAGATTTTTAAGGCTCACAATACTAAGAAATCCTGCAGCTTCAGAAGTGAGGCATTGGGAACCTTCCCTCATCATATTTTCTAGCTTCTCTGTGATCTGTCTTCCCAACTAAAGCTCTGAGGAGGAACCTGACATCTACAGATTTCCTATCTCAAGCTGACCCATGGAACACACAGCCTGGCTTCTTTCCATGGGAGAAGTTGATTCTTTGCTACTTGTTCCAGACTTTTGTCTAGTTGCTGCTAAGTCACTTCAGTCGTGTCCAACTCTGTGCAACCCCATAGATGACAGCCCACCAGGCTCCCCCATCCCTGGGATTCTCCAGGCAAGAACA
>NW_011382608.1:0-656 GCF_000754665.1 Bison bison bison
GCTCAGTCGTGTCCGACTCTTTGCACCCCCAGGGACTGCAGCCTACCAGGCTCCTCCATCCATGGGAGTTTCCAGGCAAGAGTACTGGAGTGGGCTGCCATTGCCTTCTCTGACTTCTACTCTACCAGAAGAATAAAAAGAATCAAGATCACCAGAAGTCCAGAAAAGCAACTTTGTCTGCAAGTTCAAGTTGGGAATAGAACCAAGTCCAATTACAGAAGCAGGAACATAAAACAGTGGCAGGCGCAGTCTACACCCCCTTTCTCTGTTGCGTGGTTGGCACTCACACCCCCAAGAAGTCACATCCCACAAATAGGAACCACCGAGCTTTCCACAAGGGCTATAAGAACATGGGGCCCAGCCTCTGTCTACCCAGGGCTTTCCACTGCCCACGTCACTCTTCATGAGTACAGTCTTGTGTAATCCTCACAGCCATTCTATGACATATTTTCCTCTACCCCATCAGATGGAGACAGCCCACAGGTATGAGATTCCTCCAAACTCCTACACAGTCACTTCCTGGAGGATTTATACTATAGTCTGAGGTATATGTCTGGTTTCTCCAAAATGCCCCTCAATAAAACTAACTTTCCATTGTTCTGCTTCCATACCCTCAAATCATGCATTTAAGAAAAATCCAAACCAAAGGTGCCTTA
>NW_011382609.1:0-522 GCF_000754665.1 Bison bison bison
AAAATTTTATAATGATCACATCTTGAAATGATAGAATTTGGGATATAATGAATTAAGTATATTACTAAAATTAATTTTACCTATTTTTCACTTTTGAACATGTCTACTAGAAAACCTAAAATTGCATACCTGGTTTATGTATTTCCACCGAACAAATAACCCACATAAAAAGTAAAACATGAATGTATTTTAAAACTATCAATAACTATTACCTGAGTCTGAATCTTAGATTGAAATTTCAAAAATACTAGCTAAAATAACCTATGCTGCTGCTGCTAAGTCACTTCAGTCGTGTCCAACTCTGTGCGACCCCATGGACTGCAGCCCACCAGGCTCCCCCGTCCCTGGGATTCTCCAGGCAAGAACACTGGTGTGGGTTGCCATTTCCTTCTCCAATGCATCAAAGTGAAAAGTGAAAGTGACGTCGCTCTGTCGTGTCCGACTCTTCGCGACCCCATGGACTGCAGCCCACCAGGCTCCTCCTTCCATGGGATTTTCCAGGCAAGAGTACTGGAGTGGGGT
>NW_011382610.1:0-1129 GCF_000754665.1 Bison bison bison
TGCGATGACGTGGGAGTCTCGGGGTGGTTCTCGAGCGGCGGCCCCAGGGTGCGGTTTCTCACGAGGTGCGACGGCTAGGTCAGTGAGCCTCTCGTGGGGCGCCAGGGAAGTCGGGTCTCCATGCGAGTGGCGAGGGGGTGCGCGTCATTGCTCTCGAGTCATGGTAGGGGCACCTGGCCTCAAGACGTGTTGAAGAAGGTCTCTCGAGGTCTTTCTCGGGTTGAGGCAGGAAACCCTGGCTTCCCTCGACTTGTGCAGGTGATCTCAGGGGACTTCTCATGGTGGCTCTGAGAAGTCAGGGAAACTGGAGGTGGGGGGGGGCCTCTCGAGACTCCACGGTGTTTGGTGGATTGGAAGAGGGCCTCATCCCCAGTTGAGTCAGGAACCTCAGGTTTCCTCTGATTTTAGACTCCGATCGCAGGGTCCATCACACTGGGGACAGGAGAGTCAGCCCTCGTCTTGGGTGAGGCATGGAACTCCGCTTGCCTCTCGAGGTGTCCCCGGGGAGAGAGGCCACTTGTCGAGCTGTATTTGGAACCTGGGGTTCTTTTCCGGACGATGCACGGGCGAGTCACTGCCCCTTCTTGTTGACTTCATTCACAGGGTGGAGTTCGGAGAGGTGTCCGGGCATCGGATTCTTACCAAGAGGGGACCGGGAAATCGGAGTGCTTCGCAATGTGGAAGCACCCTCGAGGCCACTTCTAAAATGTTGTCGTGAGCCGGGCCTCATCCTGAGGTGCGACCGGAAGGTCGGGAACCCCTTCCAGACAAAGCAGGGGAGTCGACCCTCCTGTGGAGATCAGGAGGGTAGAAGGGGCTCAGAGGAAGTGGTGCCGGAAAACCTCGGTGTTCCTCTCCAGGGAGACCGGGAGGCCGGGGAACTTTGTGGGGGCGCATCAAGGGTGCCAAGTACCGTTTCGACCTCCAATTCCTAACGTGGGACTTCTCCTGAGACGCTGTAGCGGGAAAGGGCTTCATCCTGCGATGACGGGGGAACCAGGTGGTTTTTCTCGAGTTGCGGCGGGACTCTCGAGTTACGACGGGGAATTCAGGATGCCTCTTGTGTTGGCCCAGGGAAATCCAATCTTCCATTCGAGTTGCAAAGGAAAGCTGGGGATTGCTCTCGAGT
>NW_011382610.1:4665-5344 GCF_000754665.1 Bison bison bison
GTGCAGGTGACCTCAGGGGGCGTTCTCATGGTGGCGTCTGAGAAGTAGGGGGAAACTGGAGGTGGGGGTGGGGGGGCCTCTCGGGACTCCACGGGGTTTGGTGCATTGGAAGAGAGCCTCATCTCCAGTTGAGACAGGAACCTCAGTGTTCCTCTGATTTCAGACTCCGATCGCAGGGTCCCTGCAGACTGGGGACAGGAGAGTCAGGCCTTGTCTTGGGTTGAGGCACGGAACTCCGCTTGCCTCTCGAGGTGTCCCCGGGGAGAGAGGCCACTTGTCGAGCGGTGTTTGGAACCTAGGGGTCTTTTCCGGACGATGCACGGGCGAGTCACTGCCCCTTCGTGTTGACTTCATTCACAGGGTGCAGTTCGGACAGGTGTCCGGGCATCGGGTTCTTACCAAGAGGGGACTGGGAAATCGGGGTGCTTCGCAATGTGGAAGCACCCACGAGGCCACGTCTGGAATGTCGTCGTGAGACCGGCCTCATCCTGAGGTGCGACCGGAAGGTTGGGAACCCCTTCCAGACAAAGCAGGGGAGTCGACCCTCCTGTGGAGATCAGGAGGGTAGAAGGGGCTCAGAGGAAGTGGTGCCGGAAAACCTCGGTGTTCCTCTCCAGGGAGATCGGGATGCCGGGGAACTTTGTGGGGGCGCATCAAGGGTGCCAAGTACCGTTTCGAC
>NW_011382611.1:0-516 GCF_000754665.1 Bison bison bison
CTCCAAGCCAAGCTTCAGCAATACATGAACCATGACCTTCCAGATGTTCAAGCTGGTTTTAGAAAAGGCAGAGGAACCAGATCATCAAAAAAGCAAGAGAGTTCCAGGAAAACATCTATTTCTGCTTTACTGACTATGCCAAAGCCTTCAACTGTGTGGATCACAATAAACTGTGGAAAATTCTGAAAAAGATAAGGATACCAGAGCACCTGACCTGCCTCTTGAGAAACCTGTATGCAGAGCAGGAAGCAACAGTTAGAACTGGACAAAGAACAACAGACTGGTTTCAAATAGGAAAAGGAGTACATCAGTGCTGTATATTCTCACCCTGCTTATTTAACTTATATGCAGAGCACATTATGAGAAATGTTGGGCTGAAGGAAGCACAAGCTGGAATCAAGATTGCCAGGAGAAATATCAATAACCTCAGATATGCAGATGACACCACCCTTATGGCAGAAAGTGAAGAAGAACTAAAGAGCCTCTTGATGAAAGTGAAAGAGGAGAGTGAAAAAG
>NW_011382612.1:0-541 GCF_000754665.1 Bison bison bison
TTCCAGGCAAGAGTACTGGAGGGGATTGCCATTTCCTTCTCCAAGGGATCTTCACAACCCAGGGATCAAACCTGGGTTGCCCACACTGTAGGCAGACACTTTACCATCTGAGCCACCAGGGAAGTCCTAATGCACCAGAACTACTGCATACCTGCATCATACCTGCATCTCTTCCCCCCTCCCTCTGCCCCACCAAAGGCTCACTTTCTAAAATTCATAGGTCCCAGAATGCTTTAATGCCTTCAATCCCTTCTGTGTTCCCTGACTTCAGTTACCACTGGAGTCAGCAAAGTTCTTCTCAGTTTCACCTCTTCCCAAATTGTTCTATGACTTTCCAGTGACCACATTTTGTCTGTTTGGGTATCACCTCTTCCCTTGTTCTAAGGTTCCCCTAAACAACCAATTCTTTCCTTCTAGTTTCTCCTGCATACACCATAATATTACATAGCTATCATGACTGTTAGTGTTTTGTCCTCACCTACTTGTCATCTGAGGCTTGTGTGTTGCCTTGTCATCTAGTTTTATTGTAAATGGTGGCCAT
>NW_011382613.1:0-663 GCF_000754665.1 Bison bison bison
TTTATAATTACAAAACAGTGTGACAAACTACATCACATTTATCTCATTGTTTCCATTTCTGACTTCAACCTAATTCCACCCTCTTTTTCTCAAATTTCCTTAAAGCACAATTGGCCTGATCTAGAACTTAAGGAAAGAGAACAAACACATCCAAAGGGATTGCATGTGCTGCTAGTACTTGTCAGCAAATGCAAATTAATAATTTTAAAAAAACAAAAATATTAATCTCTGGTTATGCTACCACTGCTTCTGGGATGTGGTGAGCCATTTAGAAGAACCAGGTCTAAAGGTGGGGCCAAGCAGTTGTCATAGCCAGAGTCACCACCTAACATCCCCCGAGAAACTGGAAATGTCTGGACCTGGAAATGATTCCACCTTACTTATGTGAAAGGGAAAAAATGATAAAATCGAAAAAATGATGCCAATAATTCTTTGTATGTCCATAATCCGCCCTCCCCAGTACATAGCTATGAAGACCCCCCTCCTGGAGCATTTAATTCTATCTGCCCACTTTGAGTGAATGATAAAGTTGGAAAAGATATTCCATGACTGAAATAGTTAAGCCTAATGAGAGGGTTCCAGACCTCCAGAATGCTCCAGGGAGGGGTTTCCATGAAAAATCAGGGAAGACAAATCAGCCAAAGTTTTGTTTTTTGTTTTTTG
>NW_011382614.1:0-701 GCF_000754665.1 Bison bison bison
CATATATATGGAATTTAGAAAGAATGGTAACAATAACCCTGTGTACGAGACAGCAAAGAGACACTGATGTATAGATCAGTCTTGTGGACTCTGTGGGAGAGGGAGAGGGTGGGGAGATTGGGAGAATGGCATTGAAACATGTATAATATCATGTATGAAACGAGTCGCCAGTCCAGGTTCGATGCACGATACTGGATGCTTGGGGCTGGTGTACTGGGACGACCCAGAGGGAGGGTATGGGGAGGGAGGAGGGAGGAGGATTCAGGATGGGGAACACAGGTATACCTGTGGCAGATTCATTTTGATATTTGGCAAAACTAATACAATATTGTAAAGTTTAAAAATAAAAAACAAACAAACAAACAAAAAACTGAGTGGCTTAGGTACAGAGCAGAAACTAACACCACACTGTAAATCAGTTCTACTTCAATGTATTTTTTAAACAAAGAACAAGAATGGCCCATAGTTCCCCTCACATACTGCTGTTTCCTTCCTTCCGACTCCTGCTCTCTTTTTTTCTCTGCTAAGAATGCCTGTTTAGCTCTCCATTGGCCACAACCCATTATTTTTTTCTAAAAAAATGTTTACCTTTTTAATGGAGGATAGCCAGTTAACAGTATTGTGATAGTTTCAGGTGGGCAGCAGTGGGACTCAGCCATACATATACATGTATCCACTCTCCCCCAAACTCCCCTCCCATC
>NW_011382615.1:0-507 GCF_000754665.1 Bison bison bison
TGAAGAGATCTCTAGTCTTTTCCATTCTTTATTTCCTTCTATTTCTTTGCACTGATCACTGAGGAAGGCTTTCTTATCTCTACTTGCTATTCTTTGGAACTCTGCATTCAAATGGATATAGCTTTCCCTTCTTCCTTTGCTTTTGGCTTCTCTTCTTTTCACAGCTATTTGTAAGGCCTCCTCAGACAGCCATTTTACTTTTTTGCATTTCTTTTTCTTGAGGATGGTCTTGGTTCCTGTCTCCTGTACAGTGTCATGAACCTCCATCCATAGTTCATCATCACTATTCATTAGAGAAATACAAATCAAAACTACAATGTGGTATTGCTTCACACCAGGCCGAATAGATAGCAACAAAAATTCTACAAGCAATAGTTCCTGGAGAGAATGTGGGAAAAAAGGGAAGAATCTTGCACTGTTAGTGGGCATGTAAATTGGTACTGCCACTATGGTGAAGAGTATTGCTGCTCCTTTAAAAACTAAAACATATAATCACCTTATGACCTA
>NW_011382616.1:0-518 GCF_000754665.1 Bison bison bison
CTTTTGCTGTATCGTATGCAGGGTTACTGTTACCATCTTTCTAAATTCCATATATATGCATTAGTAAACTGTATTGGTGTTTTTCTTTCTGACTTACTTGACTCTGTATAATAGGCTCCAGTTTCATCCATCTCATGAGAACTGGTGCAAATGTATTCTTTTTAATGGCTGAGTAATACTCCATTGTGTATATGTACCACAGCTTTCTTATCCATTCATCTGCTGATGGACATCTAGGTTACTTCCATGTCCTGGCTATTATAAACAGTGCTGCTATGAACATTGGGGTACATATGTCTCTTTCCCTTCTGGTTTCCTCAGTGTGTATGCCCAGCAGAGAGATTGCTGGATCATAAGACAGTTCTATTTCCAGTTGTTTAAGGAATCTCCACACTGTTCTCCATAGTGGCTGTACTAGTTTGCATTCCCACCAACAGTATAAGAGGGTTCCCTTTTCTCCACACCCTCTCCAGCATTTATTCCGTGTAGGTGTTTGGATCCCAGCCATTCTGACTGGT
>NW_011382617.1:0-605 GCF_000754665.1 Bison bison bison
AACTTAATTTGCTAAATATAATTTACTTAGAGAATTTTCAGAATGAACTAGCCAGGATGTCCCAGTAGCGGCAGAGGTACTTCATGTAAGCAAACTATTGACCCCAAATCAAGAAAAATAATTAATTTCATGGAACTGAATGAACTGATGAAGGAAATTTAATTATAGTTATTTGCTTGGAGTGTTACTGATGCTTGGAGTGTTAAGAGCTTTATTGAGATGTGACTTACATACCTTGAGCTATCTCTTTAGATTTGTCTTTTTCTGGACATTTGATATAAATGAAATTGTACAATATGTGGCATTTGGGTTTGGCTTCTTTCACTTTGCATGTTTTGAAGCTCATCCATGTTGTATTATGTTATTAGTAGCAACAGTTTTTCTGTTGTTTGATAATAATCCATTTATGTGGATAGGCCACTATTTTTTTTTAAATCTATCTTCCAAGTGATGGACATTTTAATTTTTTTCCACATTTTGACTGTCATGAATACACAAGACTTCATGTAGCTACATATTTTTCCATTTTCCTTAGATAAATACCTAGAAATGGAATTACTGGATCATATTATATACTCAACTCTTAAAGAAACTGCCAGTTTCCT
>NW_011382618.1:0-389 GCF_000754665.1 Bison bison bison
ACAGTCACGTGATCAGTGCATGATAGCCACGTGATCAGTGCGTGCACAGTCCCATGATCAGCGCCTGTCAGTCACTGATCAGTGCCTGATAAACACGTGGTCAGTGCATGATGAGCCATGTGATCAGTGCCTGATCAGCCACGTCATCATGCATGCCCAGTCACGTCATCAGTGCATGATAGCCACGTGATCAGTGCACGCTCAGTCACGTGATCTGTACTTGATCAGCCACGTGATCAGTGCCTGCAGAGTCACGTGATCAGGGCCTGCTGAGCTGCGTGATTCCTGCCGGCTCATCTGCATGACAATTGCCATCTGAGCTGCGTGATTCCTGTCGGCTCATCTGCTTGACAATTGCCAGCTGAGCTGCGTGATTCCTGCCTGGTCAC
>NW_011382618.1:4723-5056 GCF_000754665.1 Bison bison bison
GTCTTGAAGTTTGATTGGTCTTCCGCGTAAACCAAGCTACTCAGTCTCTTTTCTCCACCGAATTTTCCTACTGAGCTCTCCTCATACTATTATCTTGACATCTCTGATTAGCATATAAATAGTCGCCTAGGCCATCTCTCCTTCGAATACCCTGGATCAGTTGGGGCTGGTCCCCGGTAGGTGGTGACCGAACAGGGACCTCAGGAGGCAATATTCAAAGAGCTGAGCAGACACGAACCACGCAATCAGCAGGCAATAAGCATGGAGCTCAGCAGTGACGAATCATGCTGCTCAACTGACAATAATCAAGCACGTGACCAGGCAGGAATCACG
>NW_011382619.1:0-518 GCF_000754665.1 Bison bison bison
TCACTGATCACGTGTTTACCATACGGTGATCACGTGACTGAGAGGTGCTGATCACGTGACTGTGCCGTCAGTGTTCACGTGGCTGAGCATGCACTGATATCGTGACTGAGCATGCAATGATCATGTGCCGGAGCCGGGGAGGCATTCCACTCTAGACAAAGGTCATGAGGAAGGAGGCTCGGCATACGCAAATGCGGGATCGAGCCTCAGGAGTCCACCCGGATATTCTTGCGCAACTCCCCCCCAAAAAAACCAGAGTCTGCCTACTGTATTGCTTTGTGCTCTCACTTCTGATTTCACTGGGGGCTGTCCCCCACCACCATCTCGCTCTCACTGTCAAAGTGTTAACTTACAGCTCCAATTCATAAAGTTCCTTGTCATTCTTCCCTTTAACTTCCAGCTGAGTCTCCATCTGGAGCACGGAAACCACCACGCTTACTAATTATGCCTGGGCTGCTAAGACCCATTCGAGAAGGTGTCTAGGGTGAGGCACCTTTCGCTATTCGAGAGGGCGCCTG
>NW_011382619.1:4697-5007 GCF_000754665.1 Bison bison bison
GCACTGATCACGTAATTGATCAAGCACTGGTCACCTGGCTTATCATGCATTGATCACGTGGCTGATCATGCACTGATACCGTGGCTGAGCATGGAGTGATCACATGACTATCATATACTGATCAAGTGACTTAATGGTGCTGATCATGTGACTGATCATGCGCTGATCATGTTTGCTATCAGGCACTGATCATGTGCCTCTGGAGGCAATGAAGAAAGAGCTGAGTAGGAAGGAATCAGTCAGCAGGCAGTAATCATGGAACTCAGCTGGGAGGAATCATGCTGCTCAGCTGGCAATAATCAAGTAGATG
>NW_011382620.1:0-626 GCF_000754665.1 Bison bison bison
CGCTGAAGAAGCTGAAGTTGAACGGTTCTATGAAGACCTACAAGACCTTTTAGAACTAACACCCAAAAAAGATGTCCTTTTCATTATAAGGGACTGGAATGCAAAAGTAGGAAGTCAAGAAATATCTGGAGTAACAGGCAAATTTGGCCTTGGAATATGGAATAAAGCATGGCAAAGACTAATAGAGTTTTGCCAAGAAAATGCACTGGTCATAACAAACACCCTCTTCAAACAACACAAGAGAAGACTGTACACATGGACATCACCAGGTGGTCAAACTGAAATCAGATTGATTATATTCTTTGCAGCCAAAGATGGAGAAGCTCTATACAGTCAGCAAAAACAAGGCCGGGAGCTGAATGTGGTTCTGATCATGAACTCCTTATTGCCAAGTTCAGACTGAAATTGAAGAAAGTAGGGAAAATCACTAGACCCTTATGTTTATACAGTGGAAGTGAGAAATAGATTTAAGGGACTAGATCTGAGAGATAGAGTGCCTGATGATCTATGAACTGAGGTAGGTGTCATTGTACAGGAGACAGGGATCAAGACCATCTCCATGGAAAAGAAATGCAAAAAAGCAAAATGGCTGTCTGGGGTGGCCTTACAAATAGCTGTGAAAAGAA
>NW_011382621.1:0-540 GCF_000754665.1 Bison bison bison
GCTCATCTGCTTGATAATCGCCAGCTGAGCCACATGACATCTGTCCACTCATCTGCTTGATAATCGCCAGCTGAGCCACATGACACCTTCCCTCTCATCTGCTTGATAATCGCCAGCTGAGCACCGCAACACCTGCCCGCTCATCTGCTTGAAAATCGCCAGCTGAGCCGAGCGGCACCTGGCCGCTCATCTGCCTGATAATCGCCAGCTTAGCCAGGTGACACCTGCCCTCTAATCTGCTTGATAATCGTCAGCTGGGAAATGCGTCACCTGCCCGCTCATCTGCCTGATAATAGCCAGCTGAGCCGCGCGGCACCTGCCCGCTCATCTGCCTGATAATCGCCAGCTTAGCCAGGTGACACTTGTCCGCTCATCTGCCTGATAATCGCCAGCTGAGCCTCGAGTCACCTGCACGCTCATCTTCTTGATAATCACCAGCTGAGCACCGCGACAACTGCCCGCTCATCTGCTTGATAACCGCCAGCTGAGCCACACGACACCTGCCCGCTCATCTGCTTGATAATCCCCAGCTGAGCCCCA
>NW_011382622.1:0-595 GCF_000754665.1 Bison bison bison
ATCAAGAGACCAGTGCTGTGCCCCTGCAAGTCATCCTAGGTGCTGTCTTGGTCATGCTGTTGATCCTCTGAGGTGGACTGTGCCTTTGGAAGACATGTGGAGTTCAGTTCAGTTCGGTCACTCAGTCATGTCCGACCTTTGAACCCCATGGACTACAGCACGCCAGGCCTCCCTGGACATCACCAACTCCGGGAGATTACCCAAACTAATGTCCATCAAGTCGGTGATGTCATCCAACCATCTCATGCTCTGTCATCCCCTTCTCCTCCTACCCTCAATCTTTCCCAGCATCAGGGTATTTTCAAATGAGTCAGCTCTTTCCATCAGGTGGCCAAAGTATTAGAGTTTCAGCTTGAAAATCAGTCCTACCAATGAACACCCAGGACTGATCTCCTTTAGGATGGACTGGTTGGATCTCCTCACAGTCCAAGGGACTCTCAAAAGTGTTAAACAACAAAGTTCAAAACCATCAATTCTTCTGTGCTCAGATTTCTTTATACTTCAACTCTCACATCCATACATGACCATTGGAAAAACCATAGCCTTGACTAGACGGACCTTTGTTGGCAAAGTAATATCTCTGCTTTTTAATATG
>NW_011382623.1:0-505 GCF_000754665.1 Bison bison bison
ATATTTAAATATAATAAATTATTTACATTGAAATATCAGAAGGTCTACAAAACAATTCTTAGAATTATTAGGTACTTTTAGAAAGATTTACAGGATACCAATACAAGTCAAATACAAAAATCAATTGTTTTTTTCTGGGATTTAGCAATGAGTACTTAGAAAATGAGACATAAAACCATCCTAAATAAAAATATGAAAAATATGGTACTCAGAGAGAAGCAACAGTATAAATGTAAGAGTTCTTCACTAAACTACTAATCATAGTGGAGAAAAAATTAAAGAACACCGGGATTAAAACAGAAATATACATCAACAAATTGGAAAACTTCATATTGTTAAAATATTATGTTTTTCCAAACTGATCTGTAAATTGAATGCAATCCCAACCACGATCCCAGCAGGATTTTTAAAGTTTGTTTTGCTTTTAGAAACTGGTCAGCAATATGTGAACCGTGAACTTCCAGATGTTCAAGCTAGTTTAAGAAAAGGCAGAGGAACCAGAGAT
>NW_011382624.1:0-544 GCF_000754665.1 Bison bison bison
TTGCTTGTTATATTTTTGTAGATTAGCTGTTTTTCAGTTTGCTACATTTGCTATTATTTTCTCCCATTCTGAAGCCTGTCTTTTCACCTTCCTAGTAGTTCCTTTGTGGTGCAGAAGCTTTTACGTTTAATTAGGTCCCATTTGTTTATTTTTGCTGTTATTTCCAATACTCTGGGAGGTGGGTCATAGAGGATCCTGCTATGATGTATGTCGGAGAGTGTTTTGCCTATGTTCTCCTCTAGGAGTTTTATCATTTCTGGTCTTATGTTTAGATCTTTAATCCATTTTGAGTTTATTTTTGTGTATGGTGTTAAAAAGTGTTCTGCTACTGCTGCTAAGTCACTTCAGTCGTGTCCGACTCTGTGCGACCCCATAGACGACAGCCCACCAAGCTCCACAGACCCTGGGATTCTCCAGGCGAGAACACTGGAGTTGGTTGCCATTTTCTTCTCCAGTGCATGAAAGTGAAAAGTGAAAGTGAAATCACTCAGTCATGGCTGACCCTTAGCTACCCCATGAACTGCAGCCTTCCAGGCTCCTCTGT
>NW_011382625.1:0-538 GCF_000754665.1 Bison bison bison
ACCAAACCAGCTCTCCAACAAATGCTAAAGGATCTTCTCTAGACAGGAAACACAGAAAGGATGTATAAATTCAAGCCCAAAACAACAAAGTAAATGGCAATGGGATCATACTTATCAATAACTACCTTAAATGGAAATGGGTTGAATGCCCAAACCAAAATACAAAGACTGGCTGAATGGATACAAAAACAATACCCCTATATATGTTGTCTACAAGAGACCCACCTCAAAGCAAGGGACACATACAAACTGAAAGTGAAGGGCTGGAAAAAGATATTCCACGCAAATAGAGACCAAAAGAAAGCAGGAGAAGCAATACTCATATCAGATAAAATAGACTTTAAAACAAAGGCTGTGAAAAGAGACAAAGAAGGACACTACATAATGATCAAACGATCAATCCAAAAAGAAGACATAACAATTATAAATAGATACGCATCCAACATAGGAGCACCACAATGTGTAAGACAAATGCTAACAAATATGAAAGGGGAAATTAACAATAACACAATAATAGTGGGAGACTTTAATACCCCCA
>NW_011382626.1:0-528 GCF_000754665.1 Bison bison bison
GTGGTCATTATATCCAGGTAGGTGTTGCTGTTGTAAGTGTCACATATCAGCCAGAGGCAAATTCTGAGCTCTTCCTCTGGCAGAAACAAATTGACAAAATAAGGCAAGAAAGAGAGCTGGGAAAACAAACCACATCAACAAGTGGAAAAGCGTTCCTCATGAGACAAAGCTAGAGAAAAACCCAACATCCTTGTGGCCCAAAAACCCTCTCAGAAATGAATGTTCCATAGGGAAGAGACGAAACATGTCAAGTTCCAAGGAGAGGCAATGCCCATTGCCAGTGTAGCTTAGAGACGGCCTGACCACTCGATGAAGACACACACCAACGTAAACCCTTTGCAGACAGCAGTGACGGTCATCACCATAGTAAGTGTTTAGTCTGGGGACAACCTGCCCTGGGCTCCAATAAGCGAGCAAACCTGGTTCTCTTCCTCTGCCCCCACACCATTCACTCATAATGGCAGCTCAGGTGCTTTCGTGCCCTGCCTGCCTGTCTGGCTCATCCATGAGCTTTGACCACCTCCAGGA
>NW_011382627.1:0-608 GCF_000754665.1 Bison bison bison
AAGGAAAGATATAAACATCTGAATGCAGATTTCCAAAGAATAGCAAGAAGAGATAAGAAAGCCTTCCTCTGTAATCACTGCAAAGAAAAAGAGGAAAACAACAGAATGGGAAAGACTAGAGATCTCCTTTAGAAAATTAGAGATACCAAGGGAATATTTCATGCAAAGATGGGCTCGATAAAGGACAGAAATGGTATGGACCTAACAGAAGCAGAAGATATTAAGAAGACGTGGCAAGAATACACAGAAGAACTGTACAAAAAAGTTCTTCACGACCCAGATAATCACGGTGGTGTGATCACTCATCTAAAGCCAGATATCCTGGAATGTGAAGTCAAGTGGGCCTTAGAAAGCATCACTAGGAACAAAGCTAGTGGAGTTGATGGAAATCCAGTGGAGCTATTTCAAATCCTGAAAGATGATGTTGTGAAAGTGCTGCACTCAATATGCCAGCAAATTTGGAAAACTCAGCAGTGGCCACAGGACTGGATACCTAGGTCAGTTTTTATTAAAATCCCAAAGAAAGGCAATGTCAAAGAGTGCTCAAACTACTGCACAATTGCACCCATCTCACACGCTAGTAAAGTAATGCTCAAAATTATCCAAGT
>NW_011382628.1:0-807 GCF_000754665.1 Bison bison bison
GATGGAAATACCAGACCACATTACCTGCCTCCTGAGAAATCTGTATGCAGGTCAAAAAGCAACAGTTAGAACTGGACATGGAACAACAGACTGGTTCCAAATCAGGCAAGGCGTACGTCAAGGCTGTATATTGTCACCCTGCTTATTTAACTTATACGCAGAGTATATCATGCTAAATGCCAGGCTGGATGAAGCACAAGCTGAAATCAAGATTGCTGGAAGAAATATCAATAACCTCAGATACGCAGATGACACCACCCTTATGTCAGAATACTAAGAAGAACTAAAGCGCCTCTTGATGAAAGTGAAAGAGGAGAGTGAAAAAGTTAGCTTAAAGCTCAACATTCAGAAAACTAAGATCATGGCATCCGGTTCTAGCACTTCATGGCAAATAGTTGGGGAAACAATGACAGACTTTATTTTCTTGGGCTCCAAAATCACTGCAGTTGGTGACTGTAGCCATGAAATTAAAAGACCCTTGCTCCTTGGCAGAAAAGCTATGAACAACCTAGACAGCATATTAAAAAGCAGAGAAATTACTTTGCCAACAAAGGTCCATCTAGTCAAAGCTGTGGTTTTTCTAGTAGTCATGTATGGATGTGAGAGTTGGACCATTAAGAAAGCTGAGAGCCGAAGAATTGATGCTTTTGAACTGTGGTGTTGGAGAAGACTCTTGAGAGTCCCTTGGACTGCAAAGAGAAGAAACCAGTCCGTCCTAAAGGAAATCAGTCCTGAATATTCATTGGAAGGACTGATACTGAAGCTGAAACTCCAATACTTTGCCCACCTGATGGGAAGAACTGATTC
>NW_011382629.1:0-592 GCF_000754665.1 Bison bison bison
CTCCACTTCATTTACTTGTTTTTCTGGTGTTTTATCTTGTCCCTTCATCTGGGACTTAACTTTCTGCTTTTTTATCACGATTGGCTTTCTGTCGTATGGTTTTTGTTTTAGCCACTGTGAGACTGTGCTTCTTCTGTCTGCCATCTAATGGATGAGGCTAAGAGGTTTGTGTAAGCTTCTTGATGGCAGGGACTGGCGATGGGAAAAACTGGGTCTTACTCTGGTGGATGAGGCCTTGCTCAGTAAAGCTTTAATCCAGTTATCTGCTAATGGGTGGGGTTGCACTCCCTCCCTGGTAGTTGTTTTGCCTGAGACGACCCAGCCCTGGGGTCTATGGGCTTTTTGGTAGGGTTAATGGTGAATTCCAAGAGGGTTTACACCAAGGGGGACCTGCCAGTGTCCCTGTCCCTGTGGTGAGCTCCTCCTGACCCATGCCTCCACAGGAAGCCCACCAGCACTAGCAGGTAATTTTGGTTCAGTCTCCTGTGGGGTCACTGCTCCTCTCCTCTGGGTCTTAGTGCATGCAAAATTTGGTTTGTGCCCTCCGAGACTGGAGTGTCTGTTTCCCTCAGTCCTCTGGAAGGCCTATAAC
>NW_011382629.1:4788-5129 GCF_000754665.1 Bison bison bison
GCACAGAGTCGGACACGACTGAAGCAACTTAGCAGCAACTTAGCAGTAGCAGTGGTGATAAACTCCCTCAGTTTTTGTTTGCCCGAGAAAGACTTTATCTCTCCATGTCTGGGGGACATCTTTGCCAGGTATACTATTCTTGGTTTGCAGGTTTTTTTTTCTTTCAGGACTTTGAATATATATCATCTCACTCTCTCCAAGTCTATAAGGTTTCTGCTAAGAAATCCACTGATAGCCTTATGAGATTTCTTTTGTACATTATGAGTTGTTTTCTCTTGCTGCTTTCAAAATTCTCTGTCTTTGCCTTTTAAGAATTTGATTATAATATGTTTGTTGTTGTC
>NW_011382630.1:0-642 GCF_000754665.1 Bison bison bison
GAAGGGGCTCAGAGGAACACCGAGGTTTTCTGGCACCACTTCCTCTGAGCCCCTTCTACCCTCCTGATCTGAACAGGAGGGTCGACTCCCCTGCTTTGCCTTGAAGGAATTCCCAACCTTCCGGTCACACCTCAGGATGAGGCCGGTCTCACGACGACATTCCAGACGCGGCCTCGTGGGTGCTTCCACATTCCGAAGGACCCCGGTTTCCCGGTCCCCTCTTGATAAGAACCCGATGCCCGGACAACTCTTCGAACTCCACCCTGTGAATGAAGTCAAAACGAAGGGGCAATGACTCGCCTGTGCATCGTCGGGAAAAAACCCCCAGGTTACAAATACCGCTCGACAAGTGGCCTGTCTCCCCGGGAACACCTCGACAGGCAAGCGGAGTTCCATGCCTCAACACAAGACGAGGCCTGACTCTCCTTTCCCAAGTCTGCAGGGACCCTGGGATCGGAGTCTGAAATCAGAGGAACCCTGAGGTTCCTGCCTCAACTGGAGATGAGGCCCTCTTCCAATGCACCAAACCTAGTGGAGTGCCGAGAGGCCCCTCACACCTCCAGTTTCCCTGACTTCTCAGAGCCACCATGAGAAGCCCCCTGAGGTCACCTGCACAAGTCGAGGGACCCCAGGGTGTCCTGC
>NW_011382630.1:4735-5101 GCF_000754665.1 Bison bison bison
CGAAGGGGTAGTGACTCACCCGTGCATCGTCGGGAAAACACCCCCAGGTTCCAAATACTGCTGGACAAGTGGCCTGTCTCCCCGGGAACACCTCGAGAGGCAAGCGGAGTTCCATGCCTCAACACAAGACGAGGCCTGACTCTCCTTTCCCAAGTCGGCAGGGACCCTGGGATCGGAGTCTGAAATCAGAGGAACCCTGAGGATCCTGCCTCAACTGGAGATGAGGCCCTCTTCCAATGCACCAAACCCAGTGGAGTGCCGAGAGGCTCCTCCCACCTCCAGTTTCCCTGACTTCTCAGAGCCACCATGAGCAGCCCCCTGAGGTCACCTGCACAAGTAGAGGGACCCCAGGGTGTCCTGCCTCAA
>NW_011382631.1:0-594 GCF_000754665.1 Bison bison bison
ATAAATTTGTTCTCTGAGACTGTAAGTCTTTCTATTTTGTAGTTAAATTCATTTTTATCATCTCTTTTTAAATTATACATCTAAGATATGTCATATAATATTTCTCCTTCTCTGTCTGAGTCACTTCAGTCAGTATGATGATCTCTAGGTCCGTCATGTTGCAGATTGGTGGTTGCCACAAGAGGGGGTTGGAGGATGGATGAAATGGGTGTAAATGACCAAATGGCATAAACATTCACAACTTTCACTTACAAAATAAAGAAGCCCTAGTGTTCTTGCCTGGAGAATCCCAGGGACAGGGGAGCCTGGTGGGCTGCTGTCTATGGGGTCGCACAGAGTCAGAGACGACTGCAGCGACATAGCAGCAGCAGCAGGGATATAATGTACAGCATGGTGACTGTAGTTAATCATTGCTGTTATTAAGTCACCAAGTGGTTTCTTACTCTCTGCAACCCCATGGATTGTAGCTTGCCAGCCTCCTCTGTCTGTGGAATTTTCCATGCAAGAATACTGGATTGTGTTGTCGTGTCCTCCTCCAGGGCATCTTCCCGACCCAGGAATTGAACCCGCATCTCCTGCATCAACAGGCAGATT
>NW_011382632.1:0-720 GCF_000754665.1 Bison bison bison
GTTTCCAAACACCAGGAAACCTTCTCACTGCCGAATCTGTGCGGAGCCTTGGAAGCACAGAGGGCAACAAAACAGGGAGGAAAAATAAATAAACAATTAAAACCCGCAGATTAGGAGCCCTATGGTAACTCCCCCAGCGAAGAAGCAGCGCAGATGCCTGCACATGCCACTAGCAAGCAGGGGCTGGGCAGGGCAGCGCGGCGTGGGCTGCATCGCTTAGAGTAAGGATCTGGCCTGAATCCCCCGAGCGCTATCTGAGCGAAATAATTTGGGCTAGCAAACCAAAATGTGGGATATCCACCATGCGAAAAGCCAGCCCTAACCTAAGACACTGCCAGGCCCGCACACCGAAAAAAGGACTGAACAGAGATAGCCGGCTGCAGACCATCCCCCTCCGGTGATAGGCAGCCAGAGCCAGAAGGGGACAATCGCAGCCCAGAGAGACATTATCTATAAAACTGTAAGCAGGCTTCTTTGCTAACTAAGACTTCTTGGGGGTCTGGACGGTCAATATCTGCCTGAGAAGGTGCGCCGGATATACACCTAGATAACTGAGCAGCGGGGAGGCGATAAGTCTCAGCAATCGCGCTCGCCAAACACCTCATCGCCTGAGCTGCTCGGACCTGGGACAGGCACAAAACGCAGGCCCAACTGAGTCTGCGCCTCTGAGGACTACCCAAGTGCCTGAACCTGAGCGGCTTGGACCTGGGAGTGCAAGCA
>NW_011382633.1:0-603 GCF_000754665.1 Bison bison bison
GCATGCACAGTCAAGTGATCAGTGCATGAGGTCACGTGATCAGTGTATGATCAGCTTCGTGATCAGAGTATGATCAGCCACCTGATCAGTGCATGATCAGCCACGTGATTAGAGTATGATCAGCCACGTGATCAGTGTATGATCAGCAATGTGATCAGTGCATGATCAGCCACGTGATCAGTGTATGATCAGCCATGTGATCAGTGCATGATCAGCCGCGTGGTCAGCACATGATCAGCCATGTGATCAGTGCATGATAGCCATGTGATCAGTGCATGATATCTACATGATTTGTGCATGATATGTCACTTGATCAGTGTTTGATATCCACGTGATCAATTCATGCGCAGTCATGTGATTAGTGCATGATAGCTACGTGATCAAGGCATGATCGACGACGTGATAAGTGCAAGATCGCCAAGTGATCAGTGCATGATTAGTTACGTGATCAATGTATGTTTAGCCACGTGATCAGTGCATGATAGCCACCTGATCAGTGTATGATCAGTCACGTGATCATGGCATGCGCAGTCATGTGATCAGTGCATGACCTCTACGCAATCAGTGCATAATCAGTAACGTGATCAGTGCATGATCAGCCCA
>NW_011382634.1:0-662 GCF_000754665.1 Bison bison bison
GATCTTCATTTTCTGAATGTTGAGCTGTAAGCCAACTTTTTTACTCTCCTCTTTCACTTTCATCAAGAGGCTTTTTAGTTCCTCTTCACTTTCTGCCATAAGGGTGGTGTCATCTGCATATCTGAGGTTATTCATGTTTCTCCCGGCAATCTTGATTCCAGCTGGTGCTTCTTCCAGCCCAGTGTTTCTTATGATGTACTCCACATAGAAGTTAAAGAAGCAGGGTGACAATATACAGCCTTGATGTACTCCTTTTCCTATTTTGAACCAGTCTGTTGTTCCATGTCCAGTTCTAACTGTTGCTTCCTGTCCTGCATATAGGTTTCTCAAGAGGCAGGTCAGGTGGTCTGGTATTCCCATCTCTTTCAGAAATTTCCACAGGTTCTTGTGATCCACACAGTCAAAGGCTTTGGCATAGTCAATAAAACAGAAATAGATGTTTTTCTGGAACTCTCTTGCTTTTTCCATGATCCAGCAGATATTGGCAATTTGATCTCTGGTTCCTTTGCTGTTTTTCTTTCTGGCTTACTTCACTCTGTATAGTAGGCTCCAGTTTCATCCACCTCATTAGAACTGATTCAAATGTATTCTTTTTAATGGCTGAGTAATATTTCACTTGTGTATATGTACCACTAGCTTTTCTTATCCTATTCATCTGCTGA
>NW_011382635.1:0-551 GCF_000754665.1 Bison bison bison
TGTTCAGCGTATGATCATCCACGTGCTCAGTGCATGGGCAGTCATGTGATCAGTGAATGATAGCCATGTGATCAGTGCATGATCAGTCACGTGATAAGTGCATGATCAGGCACGTGATCAGTGCATGATAGCTACGTCACCAGTGCATGATCAGGCACGTGATCAGTGCATTATCAGGCACGTGATCAGTGCATGATCAGCCACTTGATCAGTGCATGTTGAGGCACATGAACAGTGAATGATCAGCCACATGGTCAGTGAATGCACAGTCACGTGATCAGTGTATGATCAGCTTTGTGATCAGAGCATGATCAGCCACGAGATCAGTGCATTATCAGGCACGTGATCAGTGCATTATCAGTAATGTGATCAGTGTATGATCAGCCCGTGATCAGGGCATGAACAGCCACGTGATCAGTGTATGATCAGCCAGGTAATCAGTGCAGGATCCGCAACGTGATTAGTGCATGATCAGTCACGTGATCAGTGTATGATCAGCCACGTGATCAGTGCATGATAGCCAGGTGATCAGTGCATGATCAGTCACGTGT
>NW_011382636.1:0-721 GCF_000754665.1 Bison bison bison
GTGAAATGCCAGGCTGGATGAAGCACAGCTGGAATCAAGATTGCTGGGAGAAATAGCAATAACCTCAGACATGTAGATGACACCACCCTTATGGCAGAAAGGGAAGAACTAAAGAGCCTCTTGATGAAAATGAAATAGGAGAGTGAAAAAGCTGTCTTAAAATTTAATATTCAAAAAGCGAAGATCATGGTATCCAGTTCCATCAGTTTATGGCAAAAAAAAAAATGGGGAAACAATGGAAACAGTGAGAGACTTTATTTTTTTGGACCCCAAAATCATTGCAGATTTGACTGCAGCCATGAAATTGAAAGACACTTGTTCCTTGGAAGGAAAGCTATGACCAAACTAGACAGCTTACTAAAATCAGAGACATTACTTTAAGGTCTGTCTAGTCAAAGCTTGGTTTTTCAGTAGTTATGTATGGATGTGAGAGTTGGACCATATAGAAAGCTGAGCACTGAAGAATTGATGCTTTTGAACTGTGGTGATGGAGAAGACTCTTGAGAGTCCCTTGGGCTGGGAGGAAACCAAACCAGTCCATCCTAGAGAAAATCAGTCCTGAATATTCATTGGAAGTACTGATGCTGCAGCTGAAACTTCAATACTTTTGACACGTGATGAGAGGAACTGACTCACTGGAAAACACCCTGACGTTGGGAAAGATTGATGGCGGGAAGAGAAGGGGACAAAAGAGGATGAGATGGTTGGATAGTGTCACTGA
>NW_011382637.1:0-537 GCF_000754665.1 Bison bison bison
CCAGAGATCAGAGGTGGGATCTCCCCAGAGATCAGAGGGCAGAGTCACTCTCCAGAGATTAGGTGAAGTCACTGTTCACAGATCAGAGGGTAGGGTCACTGTCCAGAGACTAGAGGGTTGGATTACTGCCCAGAAACCAGAGGGTGTGGTCACTGCACAGGCCTGTGGTGGGGTCATGTCCAGAGATCAGAGGGTGGGGTCACAGTCTGGGTCTATAGGGAGGGGTCACTACCCAGAGATCAGTCTCTGCCCAAAGATCAGAGGATGGGGTCACTATCCAGGCTTAGAGGGTAGGGTAACTATCCAGAGAACAGAGGGTAGGATCTATGCCTAGAGATCAGAGGGTGGGGTCATTGCCAGACTTGAGAGACTGAGGTTACTGACCAGAGATCAGGGGTCAAGTTACGTCCAGCCATGAGAGGGTGGGGTTGCTGCCCAGAGATCAGAGGGTGGAGTCACTGCCCAGAGACCACAGGGTAAGGTCAGTGCCTTGATATGAGAGGGTGAGGTCACTTCCCAAAGATCAGAGGGTGTGGC
>NW_011382638.1:0-739 GCF_000754665.1 Bison bison bison
GCAGTCACAATCTGCAGTGATTTTGGAGCCCAAAAAAATAAAATCTGACACTGTTTCCACTGTTTCCCCATCTATTTCCCGTGAAGTGCTGAGACCAGATGCCATGATCTTCGTTTTCTGAATGTTGAGCTTTAAGCCAACTTTTTCACTCTCCACTTTGACTTTCATCAAGAGGCATTTTAGTTCCTCTTCACTTTCTGCCATAAGGGTGGTGGCATCTGCATATCTGAGGTTATTGATATTTTTCCCGGCAATCTTGATTCCAGCTTGTGCTTCTTGCAGCCCAGCGTTTCTCATGATGTACTCTGCATATAAGTTAAATAAGCAGGGTGACAATATACACACTTGATACACTTCTTTTCCTATTTGGAACCAGTCTGTTGTTCCATGTCCAGTTCTAACTGTTGCTTCCTGACCTGCATACAGGTTTCTCAAGAGGCAGGTCAGGTGGTCTGGTATTCCCATCTCTTTCAGAATTTTCCGCAGTTTATTGTGATCTACATAGTCCAAGGCTTTGGCATAGTCAATAAAGCAGAAATAAATGTTTTTCTGGAACTTTCTTGTTTTTTCAATGATCCAGCGGATGTTGGCAATTTGATCTCTGGTTCCTCTGCCTTTTCTAAAACCAGCCTGAACATCTGGAAGCTCATGGTTCACATATTGCTGAAGCCTGGCTTGGAGAATTTTGAGCATTACTTTACTAGCGTGTGAGATGAGTGCAATTGTTTGGTAGTTTGAC
>NW_011382639.1:0-392 GCF_000754665.1 Bison bison bison
GTGACTGACAGGCGCTGATCATGGACTGTGCACGCACTGATCATGTGGCTATCATGCACTGATCTCGTGACTGCGCATGCACTGATGACGTGGCTGTTCGGGCACTGATCACGTGTTTATCAGGCAGTGATCAGTGACTGACAGGCGCTGATCAGGGGACTGTGCACGCACTGATCAGGTGGCTGATCAGGAACTGACCACCTAACCGCGCATGCAGTGATCACCTGGCTGGTCGTTCACTGATCACGTGTTTATCATAGGGTGATCACGTGACTGATAGGTGCTGATCACCTGACTGTGCCGTCAGTGATCACGTGGCTGAGCAGGCACTGATATCGTGACTGAGCATGCACTGATCATGTGCCGGGAGCCGGGGAGGCATTCCACTCTGG
>NW_011382639.1:4715-5384 GCF_000754665.1 Bison bison bison
CTCCCCCCAAAAAAACCGGAGTCTGCCTACTGTATTGCTTTGTCGCTCTCACTCTGATTTCACTGGGGCTGTCCCCCACACCATCTCGCTCTCTCTGTCAAAGAGTTAACTTACAGCTCCAATTCATAAAGTTCCTTGTCATTCTTCCCTTGAACTTCCAGCTGAGTCTCCATCTGGAGCGCGGAACCCACCACGCTTACTAATTATGCCTGGGCTGCTAAGACCCACTCGGGAAGGTGTCTAGTGTGAGGCACCTTTCGCTATTCGAGAGGGCGCCTGCGGCCTACGTAAGTGGTGCAAACTTCTTGTCTTGAAGTTTGAGTGGTCTTCCGCGTAAACCAAGCTACTCAGTCTCTTTTCTCCACCGAATTTTCCTACTGAGCTCTCCTCATACTATTATTCTTGACATCTCTGATTAGCATATAAATAGTCGCCTAGGCCATCTCTCCTTCGAATACCCTGGATCAGTTGGGGTTGGTCCCCGGCAGGTGGCGACCGAACAGGGACCTCAGGAGGCAATACTCAAAGAGCTGAGCAGACACGAACCACGCAATCAGCAGGCAATAAGCATGGAGCTCAGCAGTGACGATCATGCTGCTCAACTGGCAATAATCAAGCACGTGACCAGGCAGGAATCACGCAGCTCAGCTGGCAATTGTCAAGCAGAGG
>NW_011382640.1:0-529 GCF_000754665.1 Bison bison bison
CATTATATCTGAGCAGCATATGACCCAAGTTCTACTGCATATTCTACACATTTTACCTCCTGTGATGCAGCAAAAGTTTCAAGGGTAAAATATGTTTAGATTTTTCTCGTCATGCCATTTTATAAACTCTTTGATTTAGGCATCAATTGGTTAAGACCTTAGAATCTCTCCTCTGCCAAACGTCCCGTGTAATTCAGATTTAGTGAAGTATAAAACTATTGGAAATGGCCCCTGATTCCCAGGAAATCCCATGTTTTGTGGAGATGTCCTCAGACTCATCAGAAGGAAATTGAAAAAACAAAATATTGTGTCTATTAATTTAAAAATACATGACTAAGCTTTAGTAATAGCTGTCTAATTGTGAAATAACTGTCACAGAGTTCTGAATTATGAGTAACAAAACAAACATTCCAGAAAAAAATTTTAGGTCTTAGATCCCCACTCAAGTGCAATTTACAGCATAAATTTATTTTCAGGTATAGATTCTGTTTTTTGGTGTCAGTTAAATATCATGAACAGTGTATTTTTC
>NW_011382641.1:0-616 GCF_000754665.1 Bison bison bison
AGATGTCATCTGCTTCAATTTCAGAAAATCTTTACTTTCAGATCACCAGATGTTGTGCAGGTCCAGTCAGGATTGGTTCTTTCTCTAGGTGTGTCATGTGAGTCCAAGCATCTATTCCCTTGAGCTTGGTGGCACAAGGGTTGGTTAGAAGTACCTGATAGGGCCTTTCCAGCAAGGCTGAAGAGGGTTCTTTTGGAAGTGTTTCTTCCAATAGAGGAAATTTCCAAGTTGCAAAATGTGTTGAAGTATCAGAGAACCTGTCCTTTTATCAGTTTTGGGTCAAAAGAGGCAGGAGTCAAGTGGATCTCCTGTGATTGTCTCAAAGGGCAACAGTTTTTGAGTTCCAAAAGGGGTGGATCTGATTCAGAAGGACCAATGGAAATGTTTTTGGCCAAGGTAATTAGAGTGCCTGTACAGATTTTGCCAACTGAGTCTTAATAAATGTTGCTAGAGCATTTGATTAACCAGAGGACTAAGGGTGGTAAGCACAGTGGAAGTGTTGTAAAACTAGCCAAAGTTACTGACCAGTAAAATGGGTGCCTCAGTCGTGAAGTTTGAGAGGAGTTCCCCAGACTGGGATAATCTTTTCCAACAGGACTTTAGCCACAAAAGAGGC
>NW_011382642.1:0-614 GCF_000754665.1 Bison bison bison
ATTTATTCTGGGCCCAAAACTAGACCTTTTGTCCTTCCTAGATATTTTGCAACTTCGAGTTGACTCCTCTGCCTAAATTAGTGGCATATAGTTTTTGTTAAGAAAAAAGAAAGAAAGAAAGAAAAAACCACCCCTTATTCTCTTATTGAGGAAGGCAACTAATTCTGAAAAAGGCCTCTAGGAAGATGTTAAAATGTCTTGAAATGTTTAACAGAACCTTATTTCAGAGGCTATGGATGAACCTCCCCGAGGTACCCCAGGGCAAACACACGGAGCGTCCAAGGGGGCAGAGGGGAAAGCCTCGAGGAGGAATATGCAGACTTTGCAAAACTGACGGGAGGGAGGAGAGGGGACAACCCTCAGGACTAGAAACAGGAAGCAGTCCAGATGCTGCGATGCCGCCTGCACCCCCGCACCCAGCCCTCCGTGCATCGTCCTCCCCGCTAGCAGCTGCATGCTCCACCCACAGCCCCCAGTGGCCCGGGAGTGCCACACGCCCCTGCGGCGCCGACTGAGCCCCAGGGCTGGGCCGAGGGCGGCGTGCAGGGAGCGTGGGCCACACTCGACCAGGTTGCTCGGCGCAGATTCGGGACCGAGAGGGTTAATCCAGTCCG
>NW_011382642.1:4865-5640 GCF_000754665.1 Bison bison bison
GTGATGCCATTCAGCCATCTCATCCTCTGTCGTCCCCTTCTCCTCTTGCCCCCAATCCCTCCCAGCATCAGAGTCCTTTCCAATGAGTCAACTCTTCGCATGAGGTGGCCAAGGTACTGGACTTTCAGCTTTAGCATCATTCCTTCCAAAGAAATCCCAGGGCTGATCTCCTTCAGAATGGACTGGTTGGATCTCCTTGCAGTCCAAGGGACTCTCAAGAGTCTTCTCCAACACCACAGTTCAAAAGCATCAATTCTTCGGTGCTCAGCCTTCTTCACAGTCCAACTCTCACATCCGTACCCTATTTCCTGATCATTTCCTGGTAATGTCTATTTCCTTCTCTGATGATACTGCAGCGTACAATGGGTGAGCTGTGTGTTAGTGGAGAAACTCAACCGTGTTCTGCTCTGTAAACACCAAATAAAAACCTGATTATCCTGAGTCTAACCCCAGTGCTCGGTTCCTAATGTTGAGTTGTACCTTCTTTGCCACTAGCTTTAATCCTTAAACCATTCACCTCCACTGTTGTGTTCATTCATTCCGCTGATTGAGACAAGGTTTTATTGAGCACCTACTGTGCACTACTGAGTTTAGGATTCAGGTGAGCACATTCAGAAAACCACATTAGCAGAGAAGCACCAGTTTTGTACCACATTCTCTGATCTGAAGTTCAGTGTGTCTGTACAGATAGTGCATGAAGGGAGAGGAAGGAGGATGAACCAAAAAGGTAAATTCATGGTGTACCTAGACTAGCATGCTAAGGATTCTGTAGCCA
>NW_011382642.1:9754-10096 GCF_000754665.1 Bison bison bison
TTACCACTAGCACCACCAAGGAAGCCCCTCCAAGAAGAGTCTAAGAACAGCTTAACAGTCTACTCAGAGCATCTATGGTACTTTGAATGATCACCTCGGCTGTAAAGCAATGATAAGCCAGCATCAGTTACCTGGCCTAGCTTAGTCTTATGACTGGGCAAGGGGAGGCCACCTTGATTAACCAACCCAGCAGACCCTAAACACTGAGAGAAAAGTAATCCCTCATGGAAATTAGAGTGCTTTAATCCAATGAAGACATACACAGGGACTTCTCTGGCTGTCCAATGGTTAGAATTGGATCATAAAGAAGGTTGAGCATTGAAGAATCGATGCTTTTTAATT
>NW_011382643.1:0-569 GCF_000754665.1 Bison bison bison
AATTTTATCTTTTTATTAGTATCTGCTGCATGTTTTGTGAGTTATTTAGTACTGTATCTTCCAAGTCACCAATTTGCTCTTTGGCCATATCCAGTCAAATTTGCCTCATCTATTGTATATTAAAATTTTCAATGACATTTTTATTTCCAAATTTTTTTAATTTATTTCTTTTCATTTCTATCAATTTCTTTCATTGTATACAGTTTTTTTAATGTCAGTTCTTTATCTCTTTGAAGTATCCTAAGCATACTTACTTTGTTTTCCAGATCACTCCATAATTTTATTTCTATCTCAAGTGAATTAATGATCTAGCTGTTAATTTTTCTTGTTATTAAATTTATTCATGTGTTTTGGAATTTTGGTTTTCAGTTTAATTTGAATGGAAGATTTTTGTTCTCTACCTCTATTTATTACCCTAATTACCCAACCTTATCATGAAGTTGATTGGTTGCTTCCTCCCAGCTCTTCAGGCTTAAATTCACTACAAATCCCAAAATGATAGTTCCAAATTATGGCCTCGTGATGTTACTGAGGATACCATAGATCCAGGAGGTCAAATAGAACCAATT
>NW_011382644.1:0-770 GCF_000754665.1 Bison bison bison
CTCCAGGCAAGAACAGTGGAGTGGGTTGCCATTTCCTTCTTCAATGCAGGAAAGTGAAAAGTGAAAGTGAAGTCGCTCAGTCGTGTCTGACTCTCAGTGACCACATGGACTACCAGGTTTCGCCGTCCATGGGATTTTCCAGGAAAGAGTACTGGAGTGGGTTTCCAGTTCCTTCTCTACCTGAGAGGCCTAGATCTGAGTAAACGCTGGAGACCAGGGTCGTGGTGCAGAGGAAGACTGAAAAGTTCATCCTTGCCACAATAGTAATCAGTTATGAGGAAGCAGCAAACCCATCCTTCCAGCCTCTTAGCATGCTCAAGAATGCCTCCAGTCACTGATTCCAAAACCAGTTCTCAAGAAAGGTCACACTTTGCACTATTGAGCTTATAGATGTGACTTATTGATATAATCTAGCCCAAACCTCTCATTTTATAGAGAAAAAAAATGAAGTCCTTAGAAAGGTCTGGCTCACTATTTTGAAGGGGAAGAGGACAGGACTATTAGGCTGCCCTGACACCTAGTGTAGAGTTTATGCCACTACATTCTCTAGAATCAGGCTTGCAGGCCAAGCAGGCCCTTCTACTTTAGTGCTAAGTGTAAGCCAATATAATACCTCTCACCTTTGTGTCCTTAATTCTTACCCAGTAGGCTCTCTTAATAAACTAGAATTTGAGGATCCTGAGGTAGATGTTAGGGTGTAGAGATGGAGGAATACTAGAAATGAAGGGGGCTGTAGATCTTTCCCCTACCCTTTTTGACATTTCTTTTAC
>NW_011382645.1:0-538 GCF_000754665.1 Bison bison bison
CCTGCCTCTCTGCTTCTGGCTGGGAGTGGGGAGGGAGGGGCCTGTACAGAGCTAGCAGCTGGCTAGTTCTCCTTTGGTGTTTGCGCAATCCTTTGTTCTGTGAGCTGGCCAGGCTGTGCATTAAGTTAGAGAATTTTTTTATGGGAAAGTTATCTCTCTCTCTTCTTTTTTTTTTCTCTCTCTCTCTCTGGCTATCCCACAGTTTGGGTTGCTATCTCACATTAGCTCCCTCAGATTGTCCTCAGGGCATTCAGATCTGGTCCTTACCCTAAGCATGCAACCCGAGTCTCCCTGTCCAGTCCCGGCTTGCTAGTGGCGGACGCAATCATCTGGGCTACTTCTCTGCTGGGAGTTGCAGTTAGGCACATATTCTTTCTCTCTCCTTTTTTCACCTGGCTTTGTTGACTTTTGAGATTTCAGAGGGTTCCCTGCTGTTTGGAAACCTCTCCTCCTTCACGACTCCCTCCCCAGGATGGGTCTCCATCCTTAACTCTTTTGTCTCTCTTTTTGTCTTTTGTATTTTGTCCTACCTCCTTTC
>NW_011382646.1:0-480 GCF_000754665.1 Bison bison bison
TGATGCCAAGCTTAGATTTCAGAATTATTTCCAACTCCAGGCTCCATCTCAACAGGAAATAGCCAAAGTAGTTGCTGATTGAAACACTCCAAGAGCTGGAAAACCTGAAAAAGAAATCGAACCTGCAACTGAGATTTTCTGTCACATTTATGATTGAGTTCTAAGTCCAACACTTTATTTCCTTTCGTGTTCTAAGCAGTCCCTTCTTGAGACTGAAAAGTATGAAAACCGAGAGAAAGAGGTAGGAGATTGTAGACCTCCTCGTGTTAAATTTCACACCAGTCAGAATGGGTGCGATCCAAAAGTCCACAAGCAATAAATGTTGGAGAGGATGTGGAGAAAAGGGAACCCTCTTACACTGTTTGTGGGAATGCAAAGTAGTACAGCCACTATGGAGAACAGTGTGGAGATTCCTTAAAAAACTGGAAATAGAACTGCCTTATAATCCAGCAATCCCACTGCTGGGCATACACACTGAGG
>NW_011382646.1:4738-5354 GCF_000754665.1 Bison bison bison
CACATTTTAAGTGCTTACTGAATTATCAATAAAGAAATGTAATAACCAATCAAATGCTCTACACATTACTCAACAACATTCTATAACCTGCACTACTATCATAATTCACCTTTCCTATTGACTGAGAAAATTTTCCAAGTTGATAAATATTTATTTTATTTACATGGATGTAAGAATTCTCAGGAGGCATGTATTCCGATGTTTGGAAGAATATTCCACGTTTTGATGTGACTTTTTGTGTGTGTGTCGTTTTGTTGTGTCAGTCAAAGTGTTTGGCATAGTCAAATAAGAGTAGCTGCTTTCCTGGAGTTCTCTTGCCTTTTGGAGGACCCAACGGGTGTTGACAATTGAATCTCGGGTTCCTCTGCCCTTTATAAATCCAGCTTGAACATCTGGGAGCTCATGGTTTACATTCTGTTGAAGCCTGGCTTGGGGAATTCTGAGCAGTTCTGGGCAAGTGTGTCAGACATGTGCAATTAAGTGGTAGTTTGGACATTCTTTGGATTGCCTTTCTTTGTGGTTGGAATGAAAACTGACCATTTCCAGTCCTCTGGCCACTGCTGAGTCTCCCAAATTTGCTGGCATATGGAGAGCAGCACATTCATATCATCATCTT
>NW_011382647.1:0-629 GCF_000754665.1 Bison bison bison
ATTTTTCGCAGTTTATTGTGATCCACACAGTCAAAGGCTTTGGCATAGTCAATAAAGCAGAAATAGGTGTTTTTCTGGAACTCTCTTGCTTTTTCCATGATCCAGGGGATGTTGGCAATTTGATCTCTGGTTCCTCTGCCTTTTATAAAACCAGCTTGAACATCAGGAAGTTCACGGTTCACATATTGCTGAAGCCTGGCTTGCAGAATTTTGAGCATTACTTTACTAGCGTGTGAGATGAGTGCAATTGTGTGGTAGTTTGAGCATTCTTTGGCATTGCCTTTCTTTGGGATTGGAATGAAAACTGACCTTTATCAAGTACTCTTATCAGGTCATTTGCGATTCCTAGGATTTTCAGCTGTATGCACGTCAGGAAGCAACAGTTAGAACTGGACATGGAACAACAGACTGGTTCCAAATAGGAAAAGGAGTGCGTCAAGGCTGTATATTGTCACCCTGCTTATTTAACTTCTATGCAGAGTACATCATGAGGAATGCTGGGATGGAAGAAGCACAAGCTGGAAACAAGATTGCCAGGAGAAATCTCAATAACCTCAGATATGCAGATGACACCACCCTTATGGCAGAAAGGGAAGAGGAACTAAAAAGCCTCTTCATGAAAGTGAAAG
>NW_011382648.1:0-535 GCF_000754665.1 Bison bison bison
TTTGAACTGTGGTGTTGGAGAAGACTCTTGAGAGTCCCTTGGACTGCAAGGAGATCCAACCAGTCCTTTTTGAAGGAGATCAGGCCTGGGATTTCTTTGGAAGGAATGATGCTAAAGCTGAAACTCCAGTACTTTGGCCACTTCATGCGAAGAGCTGAGTCATTGGAAAAGACTCTGATGCTGGGAGGGAATGGGGGCAGGAGGAGAAGGGGACGACAGAGGATGAGATGGCTGGATGGCATCACTGACTCGATGGACGTGAGTTTGGGTGAACTCCGGGAGTTGGTAGTGGACAGGGAGGCGTGGCGTGCTGCGTGCGATTCATGGGGTCACAAAGAGTCGGCCATGACTGAGCGACTGAACCAAACCAATGAGACCAGATGCCATGATCTTTGTTTTCAGAGTGTTAGGCTTTAAGCCAAATTTTTCACTCTCCTCTTTGACTTTCATCAAGAGGCTTTTTAGTTCTTCTTCAATTTCTGCCATAAATGTGGTGTCATCTGCATATCTGAGGTTATTGATATTTCTCCCAGCA
>NW_011382649.1:0-619 GCF_000754665.1 Bison bison bison
ACAGTCAAAGAGTTTGGTGTAGTCAATAAAGCAGAAGTAGATATTTTTCTGGAACTCTCTTGCTTTTTCGATAATCTAACAGATGTTGGAAATTTGATCTCTGGTTCCTCTGCCTTTTCTAAATCCAGCTTGAATATCTGGAAGTTCATAGTTCATGTACTGTTGAAGCCTGGCTTGGAGAATTTTGAGCATTATACTCTCAGATGATCCAAAGTCTATAAATATTTTTCCTTATTTTCCTACTTATTTTCTCTTTCCAACCTTAGTTATTATTCACTTTTATTTAAATTCAAACAATAATTCAAGAAATTACTCTTCCTTTGGATATTTTATATTGCATTTGCTCAAGTAAACTTCACTGACAATGTATTTCTACAGTCTAAGGCTATTTTATGAGGTATTCCTACAATATTTTTTTGGTACCCCACTGTGTGAACTGTTTAAATTCTCATGACCCTATGTATCAGATAGTTCTCTTCAAATTGAAGTGAGTTTTTCATTTAGAATAGAGTTTAGAGATTTCTCTGATTACTTTAAAAATATGCATTACTTGACAAATATGCAGACATAACTATTTGCAGATGTATGGCTTTAATCACATCTTCCTTATACTGTTAAG
>NW_011382650.1:0-552 GCF_000754665.1 Bison bison bison
CCAGGCCTCCGTGTCCATCACCAACTCCTGGAGTTCACTCAGACTAACGTCCATTGAGTCAGTGATGCCATCCAGACATCTCATCCTCTGTCGTCCCCTTCTCCTCCTGCCCTCAATCCCTCCCAGCATCAGAGTCTTTTCCAATGAGTCAACTCTTCGCATGAGGTGGCCAAAGTACTGGAGTTTCAGCTTCAGCATCATTGACTCCAAAGAAATTCCAGGGCTGATCTTCAGAATGGACTGGTTGGATCTCCTTGCAGTCCAAGGGACTCGAAAGAGTCTTCTCCAATACCACAGTTCAAAAGCATCAATTCTTTGGTGCTCACCCTTCTTCACAGTCCAACTCTCACATCCATACATGACCACAGGAAAAACCATAGCCTTGACTAGACGGACCTTTGTTGGCAAAGTATTGTCTGTGGTTTTCAATATGCTGTCTAGGTTCGTTATAACTTTCCTTCCAAGGAGTAAGCATCTTTTAATTTCATGGCTGCAGTCACCACCTGCAGTGATTTTGGAGCCCCCCAAAATAAAGTCTGACACTGTTTCCAC
>NW_011382651.1:0-607 GCF_000754665.1 Bison bison bison
AAGTTCCTTGTCATTCTTCCCTTTAACTTCCAGCTGAGTCTCCATCTGCATAGCGGAACCCATCATGCTTACTAATTATGCCTGGGCTGCTAAGACCCACTCGAGAAGGTGTCTAGGTTGAGGCATATTCCACTCTTCGAGAGGGCGCCTGCGGCCTACGTAAGTGGTGCAAACTTCTTGTCTTGAAGTTTTATTGGTCTCCCGGGTAAACCAAGCTACTCAGTCTCTTTTCTCCACCGAATTTTCCTACCGAGCTATCCTCATACTATTATTCTTGATATCTCTGATTAGCATATAAATAGTCGCCTAGGCCATCTCTCCTTCGAATACCCTGGATCAGCTGGGGTTGGTCGCCGGCAGGTGGAGCCCGAACAGGAACCTCAGGAGGCAATACTCAAAGAGCTGAGCAGACACGAACCACGCAATCAGCAGGCAATAAGCACAGAGCAGCAAGTGACGTATCATGCTGCTCAACTGGCAATAATCAAGCAGGTGACCAGGCAGGAATCACGCAGCTCAGCTGGCAATTGTCATGCAGATGAGCCGGCAGGAATCACACAGCTCAGCAAGCCCTGATCACCTGACTCTGCAGGCACTGATTTCGTTG
>NW_011382651.1:4593-5315 GCF_000754665.1 Bison bison bison
TCAGCAGTGACGAATCATGCTGCTCAACTGGCAATAATCAAGCAGGTGACCAAGCAGGAATCACGAAGCTCAGCTGGCAATTGTCAAGCAGATGAGCCGACAGGAATCACGCAGCACAGCTGGCAATTTTCATGCAGATGAGCAAGCAGGAATCACGCAGCTCAGCAGGCCCTGTTCACGTGACTCTGTAGGCACTGATCACGTGGCTGATCAAGTACAGACCACGTGACAGAGCACGCACTGAACACCTGTCTATCATGCACGGATCACCTGACTTTGCATGCACTGATGACGTGGCTGATCGGGCACTGATCACGTGGCTCATCATGGACTGAACACGTGTTTATCAGGCAGTGATCAGTGAGTGACAGGCGCTGATCATGGGACTGTGCAGGCACTGATCACGTGGCTGATCAGGAACTAACCACCTGACTGAGCATGCAGTGATCACGTGGCTGATCGTTCACTGATCACTTGTTTATCCGACGGTGATCACGGGACTGAGAGGTGCTGATCACGTGACTGTGCAGTCAGTTTTCACGTGGAAGATCATGCACTGATATCGTGACTGAGCATGCACTGATCATGTACTGGGAGCCAGTGAGGCATTACACTCTGGACAAAGGTCATGAGGCAGGAGGCTCGGTATACCCAAATGCGGGATCTAGCCTCAGGAGTCCACCCGGATATTCTCGAGCATCTCCCTCACAAAAAAACCAGAG
>NW_011382652.1:0-706 GCF_000754665.1 Bison bison bison
TCACGCGGCTGATCATACACTGATCATGAGGCTGTTCATGCCCTCATCACGTGTCTGATCATAAACTGATCACATTACTGATAATGCACTGAACACGTGCCTGATCATGCCCTGATCACGTGGCTCATCATGCTCTGATCACGAAGCTGATCATACACTGATCATACACTGATCACGTGGCTGATCATGAACTAATCACGAAGCTGATCATACACTGATCACATGACTGTGCATGCACTGATCACGTGGCTGATCATGTGCTGATAACCTGGCTATCATACACAGATCAAGTGACAGATTATGCACTCTTCACGTTCCTGATCATGCACTAATCCTGCGGCTGATCATGGACTGAATACGAAGCTGACCATACACTGACCACGGGACCATGCATGCACTGATCGCTTGGCTGAACATGCACTGATCACGTGGGTGATCATGGACTGATCACATGGCTGATCATACACAGATTACGTGACTGATCATCCACTACTCACGTTGCGGATCATGCACTGATCACGAGGCTTATCATACACTGATCAGAGGCAGTACATGCACTCATCACGTGTCTGATCATACACTGATCACATTACAGATAATGCACTGAACACCTGCCTGATCATGTACTGATCATGTGGCTATCATGCACTGATCACGTGACTGATCATACACTGATCACGTGACTGATCATGCATTGATCGACGTG
>NW_011382653.1:0-802 GCF_000754665.1 Bison bison bison
CTTAAAAAATAAGATTGTTGGAATTCTGAAGTTCTCTCACCACTAATTTATACAGTACACACACGCATACAGAGGCTTAAAAACTGCAATATGTGAAAACTATATCAATGAAGAAATCTTTGTTTAAGGAAAGAAGAGACACTCTTGTTCTGAAAACTCTTCATAGACTAACTACAACCAATCTTACTAGTTTTGGAAATCTTTCCATTCTGTCAGTATATCCGCCTGCTGGCTGCCTGTGTGTTCACGCACGTGTATGCATGGCTCCTTGCCCTCAGCAACTCATTTTACAACTGTCACCAAAAAGCCATGGTGGCCTCCTTGCCAGTGTGTTGGGAAAATAGATGGAGATTTGGTTACATTCGATGTCTCTAAAAATCAATCCTCTTTTTCCAGATGATTCCAAATTCTCAGAAGCTGTGCAGACCTTGCTCACCTGGATTGAGCGAGGAGAGGTAAACCGTCGCAGTGCCAATAACTTCTACTCCATGATCCAGTCAGCCAACAGCCACGTCCGTCGCCTGGTGAACGAGAAAGCTGCCCATGAGAAAGACATGGAGGAAGCAAAGGAGAAGTTCAAGCAGGCCCTTTCTGGGATTCTCATTCAATGTGAGTGGAAGTCATAGTTCTACTGGAAGGATGAGAGGGCACTTCTCTTAGGCACTGCTCTCTCTAGACAGGAACCAGGCCTTGAGAGCCATCCTGTGTCAAGAAGCCCTGCCCTCTTCATCACTGCCTTGTGCTCTCCTTATATTGCCAAATGCCCAAGCTCCAGTTTCACAGGAATCATATGTACACTTCC
>NW_011382654.1:0-618 GCF_000754665.1 Bison bison bison
CATCTGTGTCTCTTTTGCTGTCTCGCATATGGGGTTATCGTTACCATCTTTCTAAATTCCATATATATGCATTAGTATACTGTATTGGTATTTTTCTTTCTGGCTTACTTCACTCTGTATAATAGGCTCCAGTTTCATCCACTTCATTAGAATTGATTCAAATGTATTCTTTTTAATGGCTGAGTAATACTCCGTTGTGTATATATACCACAGCTTTCTTAACCATTCATCTGCTGATAGACATCTAGGTTGCTTCCATGTCCTGGCTATTATAAACAGTGCTGTGATGAACATTGGGGTACATGTGTCTCTTTCAATTCTGGTTTCTTCAGTGTGTATGCCCAGTAGTGTGATTGCTGGGTTATAAGGCAGTTCTATTTCTAGTTTTTAAAGGAACCTCCACACTGTTCTCCATAGTGTACTAGTTTGTACTAGTTTGTGCTAGTTTGCATTCCCACCAACAGTGTAAGAGGGTTCCCTTTTCTCCACACCCTGTCCAGCTTTTATTGCTTGTAGATATTTTTTGGATAGCAGCCATTCTGACTGGCATGAAATGGTACCTCATTGTGGTTTTGATTTGCATTTCTGTGATAATGAGTGATGTTGAGCATCTTTTCA
>NW_011382655.1:0-518 GCF_000754665.1 Bison bison bison
TCCCCCCCCCCAGCGTCCTCTCTTTGGAGACGCCTCTCTGACTCCAGTGGCTATCCCCTCAGGGCTCACAAGGGCCCCGTGGGCACCACCCAGGGCTTCCCTGCCTGGCGTCCATGCTGTGGCTTTAACCCGGGGCCATCAGTGGACCAGCAGGGCCCTCAGGTGGGGCTCAGCCCAGGGCCTGGGCACTGCCCACAAGGAACGCTCTGGACCGAGTGGAGGGTGTTCTGGAGGTGCTCAGCATGTGGGCCCTGTGGGATGCGCCGGGGGCAGCGTGGGGTCGGGGAGGACCACAGCTCTCCTGACTCGCACACGCGGACCCGGCACCTCCCCCGGGCGCTTGGAGGGAGTCCCCGGGCACTGAGGGCCGTGCTGTGGCCTTGGCTACCTCTCCCGGCCCAGCCCGCGGCCGCCCTGGCCCTGTGCGCTGTTCCCCCGTGGAAGCAGGGGCCTCACCGCATTCTCCTCGGCTCGCACTGCGTCTATGGCGACAGGGCGCCCCCCGACCCCCCCGGGGC
>NW_011382656.1:0-959 GCF_000754665.1 Bison bison bison
CATATTCCTAGAGAAGAAAGCTTGTAGTTCTGCACGTGTGCGTTTCCTCTCAGGGATGTTACTGTGTACACGCACATGTGTGTGCACACATGGGCATAGAAGTCCCTGCCAGTGTGCTTGTGAGTATGAGCTTCCAGAATTGACCTAGCCAGGTGATGGAAGTTGGATAGCAAAAACATGAAGGTGTTAGAGAAAGGTACATATGCTCTGGCCAGCAGAAGCACTGAAGCCAGGGATTCGATCCCCGTTATCTCACTGAGCAAACACGTTCTAAGTGGGATCACAGGGGTGCACCCAGGATGTCTGGCAGAAAGTAGAGGCAGGAAAAAAGAGCCTGGGGAATGTGCAGAGAAAAGTCCACTACATCTGCAGTTTGTGAAAAAGTAGAAAATGTACCAGGAAGGAGAAACTGTACTTAATTAATTGAGATATCTAGCTAAGGAGATTTCCAGCCAAACAGCCAAAAGTGCTTCCTGATTTCTTCTTGCTGCCTATAGTAAAATATAAAGGGAAATTAAAAAAAATATTTAAGAGAAAGACTATTAAAAAATAAGACAAAACTTGCTGAATGGGAAATTTTCTAGTCTTTTAACATGACAGAGGATGCTAAAATTAATGGCTCTCAAGCAAGGTTCTATCCAGGGCATTAAGATAAGGTGGTCTAAATATAACATTTTATAGCACCTATACAACAATTATTATTCCTTTATTTATTTTTAATAAAGGTGGTCTAAAGATGAGTGTGACTGTAAAATTCTTTGTTAAGCCTCAGAAAGCTGGAAGGGGATGCTTCATGGCATTATTTAGGCAGGCCAATGCCCTCCAAAGAGTTTAGGGGTGTCACTCAGAGATCATTTCAGTCACACAATAAGACTTCTACCAGGTTTCAGGGTGTTATCCCTCAGCTATCTCAGCTAGAAAACCAAGACAGACTAGGCCTTATTATGAAGACATGTGTG
>NW_011382657.1:0-543 GCF_000754665.1 Bison bison bison
GGCGCTGATCATGGGACTGTGCACGCACTGATCACGTGGCTATCATGCAATGATCACGTGACTGAGCATACACTGATGACGTGGCTGTTCGGGCACTGATCACGTGTTTATCAGCCAGTGATCAGTGACTGACAGGCGCTGATCAGGGGACTCTGCACGCACTGATCAGGTGGCTGATCAGGAACTGACCACCTGACCGCGCATGCAGTGATCACGTGGCTGGTCGTTCACTGATCACGTGTTTATCATACGGTGATCACGTGACTGAGAGGCGCTGATCACGTGACTGTGCCGTCAGTGATCACGTGGCTGAGCAGGCACTGATATCGTGACTGAGCATGCACTGATCATGTGCCGGGAGCCGGGGAGGCATTCCAATCTGGACAAAAGTCATGAGGAAGGAGGCTCGGCATACGCAAATGCGGGATCGAGCCTCAGGACTCCACCCAGATATTCTCGAGCATCTCCCCCCAAAAAAAACCGGAGTCTGCCTACTGTATTGCTTTGTGCTCTCACCTCTGATTTCAATGGGGGCTGTCCCCC
>NW_011382658.1:0-536 GCF_000754665.1 Bison bison bison
CTTTATGGAGTCAGTTCAGTTCAGTTGCTCAGTCATGTCCAACTCTTTGCAACCCCATGAATTGCAGCACGCCAGGCCTCCCTATCCATTACCAATTCCCGGAGTTCACCCAAACTCATGTCCATCGAGTTGGTGATGCCATCCAGCCGCTATCTCATCCTCTGTCAGCCCCTTCTCCTCCTGCCCCCAATCCCTCCAGCATCAGAGTCTTTTCCAATGAGTCAACTCTTTGCATGAGGTGGCAGTATTGGAGTTTCAGCTTTAGCATCAGTCCTTCCAATGAACACCCAGGACTGATCTCCTTTAGAATGGACTGGTTGGATCTCCTTGCAGTCCAAGGGACTCTCAAGAGTCTTCTCCAACACTACAGTTCAAAAAGCATCAATTCTTCGGCACTCAGCTTTCTTTATAGTCCAACTCTCACATCCATACATGACCACAGGAAAAACCATAGCCTTGACTAGACGAACCTTTGTTCGCAAAGTAATGTCTCTGCTTTTGAATATGCTATCTAGGTTGGTCATAACTTTCCTTCC
>NW_011382659.1:0-586 GCF_000754665.1 Bison bison bison
TTCTAACGGCTACTTCTTTACCTGCATGCAGATTTCTCAGGAGGCAGGTCAAGTGGTCTGGTATTCTCATCTCTTGAAGAATTTTCCACAGCTTGTTGTAATCTACACAGTCAGAGGCTTTGGTGTAGTAAATAAAGCAGAATTAGATGTATTTCTGGAACTCTCATTCTTTTTCAGTGATCCAACAGATGTTGGCAGTTTGATCTCTGGTTCCTTTGCCTTTTATCAATCCAGCTTGGACATCTGGAAGTTCTCAGTTCATGTACTGTTGAAGTCTGTCTTGAAGAATTTTGAGCATTACTTTACTAGTGTATGAGATGAGTGCAATTGTACAGTAGTTTGAACATTCTTTGGCATTGCCTTTTTTAGGGATTGGAATGAAAACTGACCTTTGCCCGTCCTATAGCCACTGCTGAATTTTCCAAATATTCTGGCATACTGAATGCAGCACTTTCACAGCATCATCTTTTAGAATTTGAAGTAGCTCAACTGGAATATCCACTTGTGGGGCAACTAAGCTCCAACTACTGAAGCCTGTGCACTTTGAACCTGTGTTCTGTAATAAGAGAAGCCACTGAAATGAGAA
>NW_011382660.1:0-550 GCF_000754665.1 Bison bison bison
GTTCAAAAGCATCAATTCTTCGGCACTCAGCTTTCTTCACAGTCCAACTCTCACATCCATACATGATCACAGGAAAAACCAGAGCCTTGATTAGAAGGACCTGCTTTTCAGTATATTATCTTGGTTGGTCATAACTTTCCTTCCAAGGAGTAAGCGTCTTTTAATTTCATGGCTGCAGTCACCATCTGTAGTGATTTTGGAGCCCCCAAAAATAAAGTCTGACACTGTTTCCACTGTTTCCCCATCTATTTCCCATGAAGTGATGGGACCAGATGCCATGATCTTTGTTTTCTGAATATTGAGTTTTAAGCCAACTTTTTCACTCTCCTCTTTCACTTTCATCAAGAGGCTTTTTGTTCCTCTTTACTTTCTGCCATAAGAGTGGTGTCATCTGCATATCTGAGTTTATTGATATTTTTCCAGGCAATCTTGATGCCAGCTCGTGCTTCTTCCAGCCCAGCGTTTTTTATGACGTAGTCTACATATAAGTTAAATAAGCAGGGTGACAATATATAGCCTTGACATACTCCTTTTCCTATTTGGAACCAGT
>NW_011382661.1:0-969 GCF_000754665.1 Bison bison bison
TAATTTATATGCATACCATTATACCTAAATAATTTACAGTAAACTTAGAAAAAAAGGCATAATTCACTATAAATGTTTCAAACTACAATCAACAGAGATTTCATTTACGCCCTCCATATATTCTTTTCAACACAAAATTTTTTCTGAAACATGACCAAATGTAACTCTCCATGTACCTGAAAATTTTATTTAAAAATCATAATTTGTGATTATTCAACTTGTTATCAATCTGCAAAAGGAGTTCACTTGACATAAACATTCATCTAAAAACACAAAATTTTGTGTATTAATAAAGTTTCCAGTATTCTAATTGAGGTAAACATGCACAAAGTCAAGTGAAAGTTGCTCAGTGGCATCCAACTCTTTGCAACCCCATAGGCTATAGTCTATGCAATTCTCCAGGCCAGAATACTGTAGTGGGTAACCTTTCCGTTCTGTAGATCTTCCCAACCCAGAGATCAAACCCACGTCTTCCGCATTGCAGGTGGATTCTTTCCCAGCTGAGCCACAGTGAAGCCTAAACATGCACGAATCCATAAAAACTAGGAAACAACTCCAATTTGATTACAGTAAACAAGTAAATGTTAAGACTGAGCATCCCAAGTGGCATAAAGAATATGCCTGCAATCCAAGAGATGGGGGGGGTCCAATCCCTGATGTAGGAAGACTGCCTGGAGAAGGGAATGGAAACCCCTTCAGCATTCTTGCCTACAGAATCCCAAAGCAGAGATTAGCAAGCAACAAGTCCATGGGGTCACAAGAGTCCACACACTTAGCAACTAAATTAGTAGCAGCAAGAGCAGTATAATGTCTTACAATTTTTCACCACTCTAAGGTGTAAGTCTTATTAGGTTTTACCACTAACAGACGTGAAAACATCTACACTCAACTTCTCCCAAATTATGTGTCAATTAAGAAAAGAAGTAAAACACTATTCTAAAAGATTAGATACTAAATAAGAATTTTCAA
>NW_011382662.1:0-531 GCF_000754665.1 Bison bison bison
TCTTTGAATATGTGGTAGAAACCTGGTGGAGCCATCTAATCTAGAAGTTTTTCTGTAGAACAATTTTTCCACAGTTAAAAAGAACTCAAACCAAAAGGTTGACAGAATTGTAAACTGTATAGCTATATACCCTCTATCTATTTTTTAAAGTATTTTGCCTTATTTGATTTATGTAGATAAATAGTAGATGAACACCTTTTATTTTTTGCTGAACCATTTGAAAATTGCAGGGGTCATGAGAGTTCACCCCTAAATTTTTTAGCATGCATCTCCTAAGAATAAAGACATTGTGCAGAACCACAATATTATCATACCCAAGACAGTTAACAATAATTCCCTAGTAACATTTAAAATTTGATTCATACAAAAATTTCCCCGTGTCCCCAAAATATCTATAGTTTTTATAAAAAGAGTACAATCAAAGTCTGTGAAATGAATTTTGTTTTTTGGCCACATGGCATGTGGGATCTTAGTTCTCAGATTAGGGATTGCTCTCATGCTGCTGCATTGGAAGCACAGAGTCTGAACCAC
>NW_011382663.1:0-837 GCF_000754665.1 Bison bison bison
TGTTTCCTGCCTGCTCAGCTGCTTGGTAATCGCCAGCTGAGCTGCAGGATTCATGCCTGCTCAGCTGCTTGATAACCGCAAGCTGGGCCGCAGGGTTCATGCCTGCTCATCTACTTGATAACCGCCAGCTGAGCCGCAGGATTCATGCTTCCTCAGCTGCTTGAGAACCGCCAGCTGAGCCGCAGGATTCATGCCTGCTCATCTGATTGATAACCGCCAACTGAGCCGCAGGATTCAAGTCTGCTCATCTGCTTGATAACCGCAAGCTGGGCAGCAGGGTTCATGCCTGCTCATCTACGTGATAACCGCCAGCTGGGCCGTGGGATCATGCCTGCTCATCTGCTTGATTATCGCCAGTTGAGCCGCAGGATTCATCCCTGCCCATCTGCTTGATAATCCCCAGCTTAGCCGCAGGATTCATGCCTGCTCAGCTGCTTGATAATAGCCGGGTGAGCTGCATGATTATTGCCTGCTGATTGCGTGATTCGTGCCCACTCAGACCCTTGATTATTGCCTGCTGAGGCACATGATCCCTGCAGGATAGCTACCAGATCAGAACATGAGCAGTCACATGATCAGCGCCTCTCAGTCACCTGATCACTGCATGACAGCCTCGGGATCAGGGCCTACTGAGTTACGGGATTAGCGCCTGCTCAGCTGCTTGATAATTGCCAGCTGAGCTGCGTGTTTCCTTCCTGCTCATCTGCTTGATAACCGCCAGCTGAGCCGCAGGATTCATGCCTGCTCAGTTGATTGATAACCGGCAGGTGAGAAGCAGGATTCATGCCTGCTCTCTGCTTGATAACGGCCAGCTGAGCCCCAGGATTCATGCCTGCC
>NW_011382664.1:0-665 GCF_000754665.1 Bison bison bison
CTCAATAGAGTAGCAACCTTATATAAATAGATACTTTTTAAGATTGATTTTTGAAAGCACAATATCCCATGTAGCTTTTGATGGAAGTATCATGATATCTATATGTTATATTCTTTTCTCAGAGCAACATATTCTCCCCTGCTTATTCATCTTCTTTGGTGGTCAGAAAGGTTTTGTAATATTTTCGCTAATGACTCCTTGTTAAATGTATGACTTTTGCTCTCGTTGTTGTTGTTCAGTCACTCAGTCATGTCCGACTCTTTCCGACCCCATGGACTGCAGCATTTGCCCTCATTAACGGATATTTTTTCTTTTTAAAAAAGCTTTTTATTTAAAAAAAAATTAATTGCTTATTTACTGGCTGCACTGGGTCTTCGTCGCTGCTTGCGGGCTTCTCATGGTGGTGGCTTCTCTTGTTGCAGAGCACAGGCTCTAGGTATGCAGGCTAGATAGTTGTGTTACATGGGACTCAGCAGTTGCGGCACTTGGGCACTAGAGTGCGCTTAGTGGCCCTGGGCTTAGTTGCAAGTGGGATTTTCCTGGACCAGGGTTCAAACCCATGTCCCTTGCCTTGACAGGCGGATTCTTAACCATCGCACCACAAGGGAAGTCCTTCTTTTCTATTACTACTTTTCTAATAGTCTTTCACAGTTAAAAAAAAAAAA
>NW_011382665.1:0-501 GCF_000754665.1 Bison bison bison
ATAAATAAAATTGACAAACCATTAGCCAGACTCATCAAGAAACAAAAGGGAGAAAAATCAAATCAATAAAATTAGAAACGAAAATGGAGAGGTCACAACAGACAACACAGAAATACAAAGGATCATAAGAGACTACTATCAACAATTATATGCCAATAAAATGGACAACGTGGAAGAAATGGACAAATTCTTAGAAAAGTACAACTTTCCAAAACTGGACCAGGAAGAAATAGAAAATCTTAACAGACCCATCACAAGCACGGAAATTGAAACTGTAATCAAAAATCTTCCAGCAAACAAAAGCCCAAGTCCAGACGGCTTCACAGCTGAATTCTACCAAAAATTGAGAGAAGAGCTGACACCTATCCTGCTCAAACTCTTCCAGAAAATTGCAGAGGAACGTCAACTTCCAAACTCATTCTATGAGGCCACCATCACCCTAATACCAAAACCTGACAAAGATCCCACAAAAAAAGAAAACTACAGGCCAATATCACTGAT
>NW_011382666.1:0-625 GCF_000754665.1 Bison bison bison
ACAGAAGAAATCAAAAAAGAAATCAAAATTTGCATAGAAACTAATGAAAATGAAAACACAACAACTCAAAACCTGTGGGACACTTTAAAAGCAGTCCTAAGGGGAAAGTTCATAGTAATACAGGCATACCTAAAGAAACAAGAAAAAAGTCAAATAAATAACCTAACCCTACACCTAAAGCAACTAGAAAAGGAAGAAATGAAGAACCCCAGGGTTAGTAGAAGGAAAGAAATCTTAAAAATTAGGGCAGAAATAAATGCAAAAGAAACAAAAGAGACCATAGCAAAAATCAACAAAGCCAAAAGCTGGTTCTTTGAAAGGATAAATAAAATTGACAAACCATTAGCCAGACTCATCAAGAAACAAAGGGAGAAAAATCAGAAAACTAAGATCATGGCATCTGGTCCCATCACTTAATGGCAAATAGATGGGGAAATAATGGAAACAGTGAGAGATTTTATTTGAGGGGGGGTGGTGGGGTGGGGGGCTCCAAAAGCACTGCAGATAGTGACTGCAGCCCTAATATTAAAAGACGTTTGTTCCTTGGAAGAAAAGTTATGACCAACCTAGAAAGCATATTAAAAAGCAGAGACATTACTTTGCCAACAAAGGTCCATCTAGTCAA
>NW_011382667.1:0-611 GCF_000754665.1 Bison bison bison
GGTTTGGTGCATTGGAAGAGGGCCTCATACCCAGGTGAGGTAGGAACCTCAGGGTTCTCTGATTTCAGACTCCGATCGCATGGTCCGTGCAGACTTGGGACAGGAGAGTCAGGCTTCGTCTTGGGTTGAGGCATGGAACTCCGCTTGGCTCTCGAGGTGTTCCCGAGGAGAAAGGCCATTTGTCGAGCTTTATTTGGAACCTGGGATTTTTTTCCGTACGATTCACGGGCGAGTCACTGTCCCTTCGTGTTGACTTCATTCACAGGATGGAGTTCGGAGAGGTGTCCCGGCATCGGGTTCTTATCAAGAGGGGACCGGGTAATCGGGGTCCTTCGGAATGTGGAACCACCCACGAGGCCACGTCTGGAATGTCTTCGTGTGACCAGCCTCATCCTGTGGTGCGACCAGAAAGTCGGGAACTCCTTCCAGACAAAGCAGGGGATTCGACCCTCCTGTCCAGATCAGGAGGGTAGAAGGGACTCAGAGGAAGTGGTGCCGGAAAACCTCGGTGTTCCTCTCGAGGGAGACCGGGATGTCGGGGAACTTTGTGGGTCGCATCAAGGGTGCCAGTACCGTTTCGACCTCCAATTCCTAACGTGGGACTTCTCCTG
>NW_011382668.1:0-625 GCF_000754665.1 Bison bison bison
ATGGCTGCTATGGTTCCCTGCAGATGAGCTCCTGGCCTTTCTATAGTGCACTGAGGTCACAGCTCCTCTGCTTGATTTCAGTCCAGGCCTGAAATGAATCACTGGCAGCAGTAGGTTTTGTGATATGAAACCACTGTGGGTGTAAAGGGATCAAGTCTACCTACAAACAGTACCCAGTCTGTCATCCCATCCAAGTGAGAAGTTGAACCCTAAGAAAAATCTTTTCAGAGCTGTGTGCTTTACAGGATATTTCTTCTGAGGCAAAGATAAAAAAGAATTCCTCTTCAGGCTGTACTGCCATTTCAACACTGTTATGTGACAGAGAATCCTGGTGGAGAATGGATTTGAAGACCCAAGTCTGCATACAAACTTTCACTTGATGGCCACGTGTCTTTGGAAATGTCACCTGTCCTTTGAAGCGCAATTTCCCCAATGCAAAATGAGTTGTTCTTCAGTTGTTAAGCCGTGTCCAACTCTTTGTGGCCCCATAGACTGCAGCATATCAGGTTTCTCTGTCCTCCACTACCTCCCAGAGTTTGCTCAAACTCATGTCCCTTGAGTCAATGATGCTATCCAAACATCTCCTCTTCTTGCCGCCTTCTCCTCATGCCCTCGAAGAAATATC
>NW_011382669.1:0-588 GCF_000754665.1 Bison bison bison
AGCAATAAACCCATGAACCTACTTATTTTTCACAAAGGATGAAAGAATATACAATGGGGCAAGGACAGCCTTTTCGATAAATGGTGCTGTGAAAACTGGACAGCTACATGTAAAAGAATAAATTCGAACACTTTCTAATACCATACACAAAGATAAGCTCAAAATGGATTAAAAACCTAAATGTAAGACCAGAAACTATAAAACTCTTAGAGGAAAACGTAGGCAGAATACTTGATGACATAAATCAAAGCAAGAGCCTCTATGTCCCACCTCCTGGAGTAAAGGAAATAAAAATAAAAGTAAACAAGTGGGACCTGGTTAAACTTAAAAGCTTTTGCACAGCAAAGGAAACTATAAGCAAGGTAAAAAGACAACCCTCAGAATGGGAGAAAATAATATCAGATGAAACAACTGACAGAGGATTAATTTTCAAAATATACAAGCAGCTCATACAACTCAATACCAGGAAAACAAACAACCAATCAAAAAGTGGAAAAAGACCTAAACAGACATTTCTCCAAAGAAGACATATAGGTGGTTAACAAACACATGAACAGATGCGCAAAATCACTCATTATTAGAGAAATG
>NW_011382670.1:0-703 GCF_000754665.1 Bison bison bison
ATGGCTCACATCCCATCTCATTGCAAGAATGTCTTTCTTTTTTCCCCTAAACACCAATAAAGCCAAAAAGTTTCCAGACAGCTTTGATTCTTATCAAATGGTAAGTATTGGTAGCTGTCACCCATTATGGGTGACATACTATACTGGCAGTTAGTAGCCCAGAGTGAAGGCATATTCCAGTGAACATCTTGGGGATCCAAATTGGTCCTTTGCCTTACGATTGTTTTCCCTATCACCAGAGACTGGTCCTTTCAAGTTTTTTCAAGTCTAGCCTCACTGAGAGCATGCTCAGCCATGGAGTATTCTACACAAAAATTGATCTAGTGATCCTAAATTTCATCTCTTTAAATGAATTCACACAGCCCCTTTACCAAAGTGCAATCCTCACTCCTAGGAGATCTAGGATGGAAAACTTTCATCACTTCACCAAATGGTAATTCCCATTCTTCCCATATCACCACAAAAATTAACCAAATAAAACCTTTATCCTCTGGCAGACACGAGCCAGCTATTTACCAAGTCCAACTGCTTTATTCTTGCACGTACAGTGAAATTACATTTCTCTACTTCCCGTAAATGAAACAGAGAAGATCTAACTTCTCTGTTTGGTCAAATAACTTATTTTTGGTCAATGGAGTATCAGAAAATAGAATGTATGCTACTTGTACGTGGTCCTATAACTTCTACTTCTATGTGGTCCTAA
>NW_011382671.1:0-505 GCF_000754665.1 Bison bison bison
TCAGCCACGTCGATCACTGACGGCACAGTCACGTGATCAGGACCCCTTCAGTCACGTGATCACCGTATGATAAACACGTGATCAGTGAACGACCAGCCACGTGATCACTGCATGGGCCGTCAGGTGGTCAGGTCCTGATCAGCACCTGATCAGTGCGTACACAGTCCCATGATCAGCGCCTGTCAGTCCCTGATCACTGCCTGATAAACACGGGATGAGTGCCCGATCAGCCACGTCATCAGTGCATGCGAAGTCACGTGATCAGTGCATAATAGCCACGTAATCAGTGCGTGCACAGTCCCATGATCAGTACCTGTCAGTCCCTGATCATTGCCTGATAAACACGTGATCAGTGCATGATGAGCCATGTGATCAGTGCCTGATCAACCACGTCATCAGTGCATGCACAGTCATTTTATCAGTGCATGATAGCCACGTGATCAGTGCATGCTCAGTCAGGTGATCTGGACTTGATCAGCCACGTGATCAGTGCCTGCAGAGTCAC
>NW_011382672.1:0-688 GCF_000754665.1 Bison bison bison
ATATAGAGAAAGCCAAATACTTATGTTCTCATTTATATGTGGAATCCAATAAAAGCCAAACACGTAGAAACAAAATACAGAATGAAGGATGCCAGGGTTTGGCAAAGGGGGAAATGGGGAGATATTGGTCAAAGGTTACAAACTTCCAATTATAAGATGAATAAGTTTGGGGATCTAATATTCATGATGGTGACTATAGTTAACAATATTGAATTAAATACTTGAAATTTGCTAAGAGAATGGGTCTTAAGTGTTTTCACCACACACACAAAATGTAATTATATGAGGTGATAGATGTATTAATTAACTTTGAAATCATTTTAAAATATATGTATGTGGCAAATTATCACACTGTGAATACTCCTTAAACTTATGGAATGTTATATGTCAATTACATCTCAGTAAAGCCGGACAAATAAAATCAAATGCAGGGAAAGTAAAAAAAAAAAAAAGAATAAATAATAACAATGTCTTAAAACTAACTGGATTAAACAAGAATCCATGAGTCTGTAAAGGTTGTTGTTCAGTCATTCAGTCCGGTTTGACTCTTTGCAACCCCATGGACTACAGCACTCCAGAGCTCCCTGTTCTTCACCATCTACCGGAGTTTGCTCAAATCCATGTCCATTGAGTCAATGATGCCATCCAACTATCTCATCCTCTGTCACCTCCTTCTCCTCCTTCCCTC
>NW_011382673.1:0-542 GCF_000754665.1 Bison bison bison
AATCAGTGAACTAAAATGGACTAGAATGGGTGAATTTAACTCAGAAGACCATTATGTCTACTACTGTGGACAGGAATCCCTTAGAAGAAATGGAGTAGCCATCATGGTCAACAAAAGAGTCCAAGATGCAGTCCTTGGATGCAATCTCAAAAACGACAGAATGATCTCTGTTCGTTTCCAAGGCAAACCATTCAGTATCACAGTAATCCAAGCCTATGCCCCAACCAGTAATGCTGAAGAAGCTGAAGTTGAACGGTTCTGTGAAGACCTACAAGACCTTTTAGAACTAACATCCAAAAAAGATGTCCTTTTCATTATAGAGGACTGGAATGCAAAAGTTGGAAGTCAAGAAACACCTGGAGTAACAGGCAAATTTGGCCTTGGCATACGGAATGAAGCAGGGCAAAAGCTAATAGAGTTTTGCCAAGAGAACGCACTGGTCATAGCAAACACCCTCTTCCAACAACACAAGAGAAGACTCTACACATGGACATCACCAGATGGTCAACATCAAAATCAGATTGATTATATTCTTTGCAGCC
>NW_011382674.1:0-571 GCF_000754665.1 Bison bison bison
AAGATCATGGCATCTGGTCCCATCACTTCATGGGAAATAGATGGGGAAACAGTGCCAGATTTTATTTTTGGGGGCTCCAAAATCACCACAGATGGTGACTTCAGCCATGAAATTAAAAGACGCTTACTCCTTGGAAGGAAAGTTATGACCAACCTATTACTACTACTACTACTACTACTACTAAGTCACTTCAGTTGTGTCCGACTCTGTGTGACCCCATGGACTGCAGCCCACCAGGCTCCCCCATCCCTGGGATTCTCCAGGCAAGAACACTGGAGTGGGTTGCCATTTCCTTCTCCAGTGCATGAAAGTGAAAAGTGAAAGTGAAGTTGCTCAGTCGTGTTCAACTCTTCGCGACCCCATGGACTGCAGCCTACCAGGCTCCTCCGTCCATGGGATTTTCCAGGCAAGAGTACTGGAGTGGGGGTGCCATTGCCTTCTCCGTGACCAACCTAGATAGCATATTAAAAAGCACAGACATTACTTTGCCAAAAAAGGTCCATCTAGTCAAGGCTATGGTTTTTCCAGTAGTCATGTATGGATGTGAGAGTTGGACTATAAAGAAAGCTGA
>NW_011382675.1:0-617 GCF_000754665.1 Bison bison bison
TCCAGACAAAGCAGGGGAGTCGACACTCCTGTCCAGATCAGGAGGGGAGAAAGGGCTCAGAGGAGGGGGCGCCGGAAAACCTCAATGTTTCTCTCGAGGGAGACCGGGATTTCGGGGAACTTTGTGGGTCGCATCAAGGGTGCCAAGTGCCCTTTCGACCTCCATTTCGTAACGTGGTACTTCTCCTGAGACGATGTAGCGGGAAAAGGCTTCATCTTGCGATGACGGGGGAGCCACGTGGTTTTTCTCGAGTTACGGCGGGATTCTCGAGTTACGACGGGGAATTCAGGATGCCTCTTGTGTTGACCCAGGCAAGTCCAATCTTCCATTCGAATTGTGAAGACAAGCTGGGGATTGCTCTCGAGTGACTGCAGGGCCAATAGACCTCATCTAGGCTTGTGTCCAGAAGCCAATGTTCCTCTCCAGGGGCGACAGGGATCTCGGGGTTGCATTCCAGACGCACCTGGGGAGACAGGCATTCATCTCGAGTGGAAGCAAAGAACCCCGCTCTGCTCTCGAATCGCGACGGGTATCTCTTGGAGCTCACTGGGTGGACTCAAGGGAGTCAAGCCTCCTGAGGCGTTTGGAGAGAGGGGCGCGAGATTGGGCTCTAGGCC
>NW_011382676.1:0-727 GCF_000754665.1 Bison bison bison
TGATCACGAAGCTGATCATACACTGATCACGTGACTGTGCATGCACTGATCACGTGGCTTAAAATGCAATGATAACGTGGCTGATCGTGCACTGATCACGTGGGAGATCATACATTGATCACGTGGCTGATCATGCACTGATCACGTGACTGATTATACACTGATCACGAGACGGCACATACACTGATTACGTGGCTGATCATGCACCGATCACAGCTATCCTGCACTGATCACATGGCTATCATGCAGTGATTCCATGGCTCATAATGCACTGATCACGTGACTGAACATGCAGGGGTCACGTGGCTATAATTCACTGATCACGTGGCTGATCATACATTGATCATGTGACAGATCATGCACTGATCACGTGGCTGATAATGCACTCTTCACTTGTCTGATCATGCACTGATCACGTGGCTGACCATGCACTGATCACGAAGCGGATCATACACTGATCAAGCGACTGTGCATGCACTGATCACGTGGCTGAACATGCACTGATCACGTAGCTATCATGCACTGATCAAGTGAATGATCATGCACTGATCCCGTGCGAGATCATGCACTGATCACATGGCTGATCATGCACTCTTCACGTGCCTGATCTGGCACTGATCACGTGTCTGACCATGCAATGATCACGAAGCTGATCATACACTGATCACGTGACTGTGCATGCACTGATCACAAGGCTGATCATGCACTAATCACGTGGCTGACCATG
>NW_011382677.1:0-684 GCF_000754665.1 Bison bison bison
CACACCTGTCACGTGAGTGATCATGCACTGTTCACGTGGCACTCATGCACTGATGACGTGGCTGATCATACTCTGCTCACATAACTGATCATGCACACACCACGTGGCTATCATGCACTACTCAGGTGGCTGGTCTTGCAATGATCACGTAGCTACCATATACTGGTCACGTGAATGATCATGCACAGATCACGTAAATTATCAAGCACTCTTCACGTGACTGATCATGTACTGATCACGTGACTGATCATGCACTGATCACGTGGCTATCATGTACTACTCACGTAGCTGATCATGCAATGTTCATGTAACAACCATATACTATACTGGTCACGTGACTGATCATGCACTGATCACATAATTGATCCTGCACTGATTACGTGGCTCATCATGCACTGGTCACGTGACTGTTCACGCACTGATCACTTGGCTGATCATGGCACTGATCACGTGACTGATCATGCACTGATCATGTGGCTATCATGCACTGATCACGTGGCTGATCATACAGTGTTCACGTGTCTGATCATGCAATGATCACGTGACTGATCACACACCTGTCACGTGACTGATCATGCACTGATCACGTGGCACTCATGCACTGATGACGTGGCTGATCATACTCTGCTCACATAACTGATCATGCACACACCACGTGGCTATCATGCACTGCTCACGTGGCTG
>NW_011382678.1:0-528 GCF_000754665.1 Bison bison bison
ATGAGTCAACTCTTCACAGTGAGGTGGCCAAAGTACTGGAGTTTCAGCTTTAGCATCATTTCTTCCAAAGAAATCCCAGGGCTGATCTCCTTCAGAATAGACTGGTTGGATCTCCTTGCAGTCCAAGGAATCTCAAGAGCCTTCTCCAACAACACAGTTCAAAAGCATCAATTCTTCGGTGCTCAGCTTTCTTCACAGTCCAAATCTCGCATCTATACTTGACCACCGGAAAAACCATAGCCTTGACTAGACGAACCTTTCTTGGCAAAGAAATGTCTCTGCTTTTGAATATGCTATCTAGGTTGGTCATAACTTTCCTTCCAAGGAGTAAGCGTCTTTTAATTTCATGGCTGCAGTCACCATCTGCAGTGATTTTGGAGCCCAGAAAAATTAAGTCTGACACTGTTTCCACTGTTTCCCCAACTATTTCCCAGGAAGTGATGGGACAAGATGCCATGATCTTCGTTTTCTGAATGTTGAGCTTTAAGCCAACTTTTTCACTTTGCAGTTTCACTTTCATCAAGAGGC
>NW_011382679.1:0-505 GCF_000754665.1 Bison bison bison
AGGAGGAGAAGGGACAGAGGATGAGATGGTTGGATGGCATCATTGACTCAACGGACAAGAGTTTGAGCAAGCTCCGGAAGATGGTGAAGGACAGAGAAACCTGGCGTGCTGCAGTCCATGGGGTAGCAAAGAGTCGGATGCAATGGGACAACAACAACCAGAGAATGAGTCTAATTTTAAATCTATTTATTTGAATTATCTTTGTCAATGTATCTATATGTGCATAAATATATTTATATACTTTTTGAAGTTCTTTTCCATTTAGAGACAGATGTATTATAGTAGTTAAAAGCATGAACTCTGGAGCCAGAATACATGTACTTTCAAATCCTGACTCTGCTACAGGCTAGATGGGTGACCTTCAGTCAGTCACTCAAACTTTCATTATTGGATTCTCTACCTGTAAGATTGGGAAAATAATAGTACCTACCCTCAGAAGGTTGTTCTGAGGGTTACAAGATAAAATATTTATAAAAATGCTTAGAACAGTGCCTGGCACATAATA
>NW_011382680.1:0-610 GCF_000754665.1 Bison bison bison
ATTAGATAACTAATACCAAAAAGCAAAGTTAAAAAATACTAGAGTAGAGTTTGGAATTTCAAAAATACAAATGTTAAAAAAAGAAAGAAGAAAAAGAAAGAAAAGAGAAAAAAACAAAACAAACAAGAACAAACAAGGTTGCATAAATTATAAAAAAAAAAAATACAGGTACAAAATTGATAACAAATACCAAAAAGCATAAATTAAAAATGTAGAATAGAGTTTGGAATTTCAGATATACAATATTATTTAAAAGAAGAAGAGAAAGAAACAGACAAAAAGAAAAAATAAAAAAGGGTCACAGAAATTATATAAAAACAAAAACAAAAAAAAACTATAGGTACAAAATTGATAACAAATACTAAAAAGCTAAAATTAAAAATCTAGAGTAGAGTTTGGAATTTCAAAAAAACAATGTTAAAGAAAAGAAGGAAAAAGAAAAAAAAAGGTCAAAAATTATTTAAAAAAAATATATGAAGTTTGCTTTAAAAAAAAAATGGGTCTCTTTTTTTTTTTTTGCAAGTAATCGGTTATAAAAGTGGAAATTAAAGGAATAATAGAGGACTTAAATTTTTTTTTTTTTATAGGCTCACTTGTTCAGTTGCACTGA
>NW_011382681.1:0-675 GCF_000754665.1 Bison bison bison
CCATATGATTATCTCAAAAGATACAGAGAAAGCCTTTGACAAAATTCAACATCCATTTATGATAAAAACTCTCCAGAAAGCAGGAATAGTAGGAACATACCTCACATATTAAAAGCTATATATGACAAACCCACAGCAAACATTATCCTCAATGGTGAAAATGTGAAAGCATTTCCTCTAAAGTCAGGAAAAAGACAAGGGTGCCCACTTTCACCGTTACTATTCAACATAGTTTTGAAAGTTTGGCCACAACAATCAGAGCAGAAAAAGAAATAAAAGGAATCCAAATTGGAAAAAAAGTAAAACTCTCACTATTTGCAGATGACATGATCCTCTACATAGGAAACCCTAAAGACTCCACCAGAAAATTACTAGAACTAATCAATGATTATAGTAAAGTTGCAGGATATAAAATCAACACACAGAAATCCCTTGCATTCCTATACACTAATAATGACAAAACAGAAAAGAAATTAAGGAAACAATTCCATTCACCATTGCAACAGAAAGAATAAAATACTTAGGAATATATCTACCTAGAGAATCTAAAGACCTATACATAGAAAACTATAAAACACTAGTGAAAGAAATCAAAGAGGACACTAATAGATGGAGAAATATACCATGTTCATGGATTGGAAGAATCAATATAGTGAAAATGAGTATACTACCTAA
>NW_011382682.1:0-700 GCF_000754665.1 Bison bison bison
CTATTGAGAGATGTCAAGAATACTAGAATGAGGAGAGCTCAGTAGGAAAATTCGGTGGAGAAAAGAGACTGAGTAGCTTGGTTTACGCGGGAGATGAATCAAACTTCAAGACAAGAAGTTTGCACCACTTCCATAGGCCGCAGGTGCCCTCTCGAATAGCGGAAGTTGCCTCACGCTAGACACCTTCTCGAGTGGGTCTTAGCAGCCCAGGCATAATTAATAAGCGAGGTGGGTTCTACGCTCCAGATGGAGACTCAGCTGGAAGTTAAAGGGAAGAATGACAAGGAACTTTATGAATTGGAGCTGTAAGTTAACTCTTTGACAGAGAGAGCGAGATGGTGGTGGGGACAGCCCCCAGTGAAATCAGAGGTGAGGGCACAAAGCAATACAGTAGGCAAACTCTGGTTTTTTTTGGGGGGGGGATGCTCGAGAATATCCGTGTGGACTCCTGAGGCTTGATCCCGCATTTGCCTATGCCGAGCCTCCTTCCTCATGACCTTTGTCCAGAGTGGAATGCCTCCCTGGCTCCCGGCACATGATCAGTGCATGCTCAGTCACGATATCAGTGCATGATCAGCCACGATATCACTGACGGCACAGTCACGTGATCACCGTATGATAAACCGTGATCAGTGAACGCCAGCCACGTGATCACTGCATGCTCAGTCAGGTGTCAGTTCCGATCAGCCACGTGATCAGT
>NW_011382683.1:0-524 GCF_000754665.1 Bison bison bison
GGGAGAACGGAAGGACGCCTGCGGCCTACGTAAGTGGTGCAAACTTCTTGTCTTGAAGTTTTATTGGTCTCCCGCGTAAACCAAGCTACTCAGCCTCTTTTCTCCACTGAATTTTCCTACTGAGCTATCCTTATTCTATTACTCTTTATATCTTTAATTAATATCTAATTGAAGCTATTGTATCCTGATCCTCGCCTATGCCGTCTCTCCTTCGAATACCCTCGATCAGCCGGGGCTGGTCCCCGGCAGGTGGCGCCCGAACAGGGACATTCGAAGGTAAGCTCCCCAAAGCAATCAGGGCCATCAGCCCTATTGCTCCCCGTTCTCGGAACAACTGGGTTACCAGCCCTCTTGTTCCCCCACGGAGCAGTTTGGGTCACCAGCCCTACTGCTCCTCCCTCGGAACAGTTTGGGCCATCAGCCCACAGTTCCTCCCCCCGGAACAATCTGGGCCATCAGCCCTATTGTTCTTCCAATGTTCGGGACGGCTAGGCCCCCACTCGAGGGTGCCGCGGACCCCCCTG
>NW_011382684.1:0-515 GCF_000754665.1 Bison bison bison
ACAAAGGTCATGAGGAAGGAGGCTCGGCATAGGCAAATGCGGGATCGAGCCTCAAGAGTCCAGCCGGATATTCTCGAGCATCTACCCCCCAAAAAAAACCAGAGTCTGCCTACTTTATTCCTTTTGCTCTCACCTCTGATTTTACTGGGGGCTCTCCCCCACCACCATCTCGCTCTCTCTGTCAAAGAGGTAACCTACAGCTCCAATTCATAAAGTTCCCTGTCATTTATCCCTTTCACTTCCACCTGAGTCTCATCTGGAGCGCGGAACCCACCACGCTTACTAATTATGCCTGGGCTGCTAAGACCCACTCGAGAAGGTGCCTAGGGTGAGGCGCCTTCCGCCATTCGAGAGGGCGCCTTCTCCCTATGTAAGTGATGCAAACTTCTTGTCTAGATATTTTATTGGTCTCCCGTGTAAAGCAAGCTACTCAATCTCTTTTCTCCACCGAATTTTCCTACTGAGCTATCCTAATAATATTATTCTTGATATCTCTGATAAGCATATAAATAGTC
>NW_011382685.1:0-595 GCF_000754665.1 Bison bison bison
GACTCTCCCTTCAGGGCCCACCTCCACACCTCCTCTCCACATATGTTTCTGTCAGTTATGCTCATGGAAGAACCTTCCTCCCCAGGGTACTACTTCAGGGGTTCATCCCACACATCTTTTCTGATGATCTGCTGGCAAAACGAGCAAGGTGAGCCAGCAGCCAAGAATTCCATAATCAATCGTTAACTGTGCAGGTGTCAAACCACCACACTTCAGCCATCCTGTTAGATTCTGGGCAGTTTTGGCCTGACAACCAGCTGAGAAAGTTAAGGCTCCTGGTGTCCAGCCTGTGGCTGGGTGCTCTCCATTCGAAGCCCCAGAATCAGTCAACAGGAGTGGAATGGCATGCCCTATACTCTGCAGAGAGACAGGGGAGATGGGTGTGGATCCCACAGGTGGATCATCCACACCCTTGCACACCCACACTCATCACCCCGGAAGCCAGGTTTTACAAACGATGTTAAGGTAACTATACTTAGTGATCACCATGCTCAAGAAGTAGGGGTGGTCCTGAAAGGAGAAGATCACCTTGCAGTGGGACCATGGATGGCTCTGCAACTGCACCTGCCAGGGTAGGGAGGAGGGAAAAGGTTCC
>NW_011382686.1:0-642 GCF_000754665.1 Bison bison bison
GCAGGTGCCCGTGGCTCAGCTGGCGATTATCTAAGCAGATGAGCGGGCAGGTGCCGCGCGGGGCAGCTGGCGATTATCAAGCAGATGAGCGGGAAGGTGTCTTGTGGCTCAGCTGGGGATTATCAAGCAGATGAGCGGGCAGGTGTCGCGCGGCTCATGGGGCGATTATCAAGCAGATGAACGGGAAGGTGCCACGCGGCTCAGGTGCAGATTATCAAGCAGAGGAGCGGGCAGGTGTCGCGGGGCTCAGCTGGCGATTATCAAGCAGATGAGTGGGCAGGTGTCCCACGGCTCACCGGACAATTATCAAGCAGATGAACGGGAAGGTGCCACGCGGCTCAGTTGCCGATTATCAAGCAGAGGAGTGGGCAGGTGTCGCGGGGCTCAGCTGGCGATTATCAAGCAGATGAGCGGGCAGGTGTCGCGCGGCTCACCTCGTGATTATCAAGCAGTTGAGCGGGCAGATGTCGCGGGGCTTAGCTGGCGATTATCATGCAGATGAGCGGGCAGGAGACGCGCAGCTCACCTGGCGATTATCAAACAGATGAGCGGGCAGGTGTCACGCGGCTCACCTGGCGATTATCAAGCAGATGAACGGGCAGGTGTCACGCGGCTCAGGTGGCGATGATCAAGCAGATGAGG
>NW_011382687.1:0-729 GCF_000754665.1 Bison bison bison
GACCTTGAGCAGCGCCGTGTGTGTCCTCAGCTCTGCGAACCCCTCTGGAGCGGCAGGAAGGGGTCCCAGGTTCCATCCCTTGTCTGGGAACTACATCCCACACGCCCCAACTAAAGATCCTGCATGCTGCAATGAAGACTGAAGATCTCGCATGTGGCAACTAGGACAGGACACAGCCAAATAAATAAATATAAATGAATGAAAGAAGAATGACAATATCCCATAGAAAGATGCAGGAGGAGGAGCCAAGATGGCGGAGGAGTAGGACGGGGAGAACACTTTCTCCCCTACTAATACATCAAAAGAGCATTTAAAAGCCGAGTAAATTCCACAAAACAACTTCTGAATGCCGGCAGAGGACATCAGGCACCCAGAAAAGCAACCCAAGTCTTCGAAAGGAGAGAGAAGAAATACAGCTCCACCATCCAGAACACCAACACAAGGTTCCCTAACCTGGAAACCTTGACAAGCCACCTGTACAAACCCACACACAGCGAGGAAACGCCACAATAAAGAGAACTCCACAAACTGCCAGAATACAGAAAGGACACCCCAAAATCAGCAATTTAAACAAGATGAAGAGACAGAGGAATACCCAGCAGATAAAGGAACAGGATAAATGCCCACCAAACCAAACAAAAGAGGAAGAGATAGGGAATCTACCTGATAAAGCATTACGAATAATGATAGTGAAATTGATCCAAAATCTTGAAATCAAAATGGAATCAC
>NW_011382688.1:0-856 GCF_000754665.1 Bison bison bison
TTGATTTCTTTCACCAGTGTTTTATAGTTTTCTATATATAGGTCTTTAGTTTCTTTAGACAGATATATTCCTAAGTATTTTATTCTTTTCGTTGCAATGGTGAATGGAATTGTTTCCTTAATTTCTCTTTCTGTTTTCTCATTATTAGTGTATAGGAATGCAAGGGATTTCTGTGTGTTGATTTTATATCCTGCAACTTTATTATAATCATTGATTAGTTCTAGTAATTTTCTGGTGGAGTCTTTAGGGTTTTTCTATGTAGAGGATCATGCCATCTGTAAACAGTGAGAGTTTTACTTCTTCTTTTCCAATTTGGATTCCTTTTATTTCTTTTTCTGCTCTGATTGCTGTGGCCAAAACTTCCAAAACTATGTTGAATAGTAATGGTGAAAGTGGGCACCCTTGTCTTGTTCCTGACTTTAGAGGAAATGCTTTCAATTTTTCACCATTGAGGATAATGTTTGCTGTGGGTTTGTCATATATAGCTTTTATTATGTTGAGGTATGTTCCTTCTATTCCTGCTTTCTGGAGAGTTTTTATCATAAATGGATGTTGAATTTTGTCAAAGGCTTTCTCTGCATCTATTGAGATAATCATATTGGTTTTTTATTTTCAATTTGTTAATGTGGTGTATTACATTGATTGATTTGTGGATATTGAAGAATCCTTGCATCCCTGGGATAAAGCCCACTTGGTCATGGTGTATGATCTTTTTAATGTGTTGTTGGATTCTGATTGCTAGAATTTTGTTTAGGATTTTTGCATCTATGTTCATCAGTGATATTGGCCTGTAGTTTTCTTTTTTTGTGGGATCTTTGTCAGGTTTTGGTATTAGGGTGATGGTGGCCTCATAGAA
>NW_011382688.1:2718-4687 GCF_000754665.1 Bison bison bison
GTGTTTGATCTTTGTTAATTTGATTAATATGTGTCCTAAGTGTTTTGCCTTGGGTTTATCCTGTTTGGGACTCTCTGGGTTTCTTGGACTTGAGTGATTATTTCCTTCCCCATTTTAGGGAAGTTTTCAACTATTATCTCCTCAAGTATTTTCTCATGGTCTTTCTTTTTGTCTTCTTCTTCTGGGACCCCTATGATTCGAATGTTGTAGCGTTTAATATTGTCCTGGAGGTCTCTGAGATTGTCCTCATTTCTTTTAATTCGTTTTTCTTTTATCGTCTCTGATTCATTTATTTCTATCATTCTATCTTTTAATTCACTAATCCTATCTTCTGCCTTTGTTATTCTACTATTTGTTGCCTCCAGAGTGTTTTTTATCTCATTTATTACATTATTCATTATATATGGACTCTTTTTTATTTCTTCTAGGTCCTTGTTAAATCTTTCTTGCATCTTCTCAATCCTTGTCTCCAGGCTATTTATCTGTGATTCCATTTTGATTTCAAGATTTTGGATCAATTTCACTATCATTATTTGGAATTCTCTATCAGGTAGATTCCCTATCTCTTCCTCTTTTGTTTGGTTTGGTGGGCATTTATCCTGTTCCTTTACCTGCTGGGTATTCCTCTGTCTCTTCATCTTGTTTAAATTGCTGAGTTTGGGGTGTCCTTTCTGTATTCTGATAGTTTGTGGAGTTCTCTTTATTGTGGCATTTCCTTGGTGTGTGTGGGTTTGTACAGGTGGCTTGTCAAGGTTTCTTGGTTAGGGAAGCTTGTGTCAGTGTTCTGGTGGGTGGAGCTGGATTTCTTCTCTCTGGAGTGCAATGAAGTATCCAGTGATGGGTTATGAGATGTCTATGGTTTTGGGGTGACTTTGGGCAGCCTGTATCTTGGGGCTCAGGGCTGTGTTCCTGTGTTGCTGGAGAATTTGCTTGGTATGTCTTGCCCTGGAACTTGTTGGCCCTTGTGTGGTGCTTGGTTTCAGTGTAGGTATGGAGGCGTTTGATGAGGTCCTGTCAATTAATGTTCCCTGGAGTCAGGAGTTCCCTGGAGTCAGGGTTTGGACTTAAGCCTCCTGCTTCCAGTTATCAGTCTTATTTTTACAGTAGTTTCAAAACTTCTCCTTCTATACAGCACCATTGATAAAACGTCTAGGTTAAAGATGAAAAGTTTCTTCACCGTGAGGGTCACCCAGAGGTTCACAGTGCTACATGGAGAAGAGAAGAGTGAGGAGGGAGTTAGAGGTGACCCGAACGAGATGAGGTGGAATCAACAGAGGAGAGAGCGGGCTAGCCAGTAATCACTTCCTTATGTGCACTCCACAACTGGACTGCTCAGAGATGTTCACGGAGTTATACAGAGAAGAGAAGAAGGAGGAAGAAGACAGAAGTGGCCAGAAGGATAAAAGGGGGGAATGAAAAGGAGGGAGACAGATCCAGCCAGTAATCAGTTCCCTAAGTGTTCTCCACCGTCTGGAACACACAGAAATTCACAGAGTTGGGTAGAGTAGAGAGGGGTTAGGGAGGAGACACAGGTGACCTGGTGGAGAAAAAGGAGAGTCCAAAGGGGGAGAGAGCAGTCAAGCCAGTAATCTCGCTCCCTAGTAAAAAATGGGTACTGAAGATTGGGTTCTTAAAGGTACAAAATTGGTAACAAATACATAAAAGCAAAAATTAAAAATCTAGAGTCGAGTTTGGAATTTCAGAAATACAATGTTAAAGAAAAGAAGAAGGAAAAGAAAGAGAGAAAAAGAAAAGAAAAGAAAACAAAAACAAAAAAGTCACAAAAATTATAAAGAAAATATAGGTACATAATTGATAACAAATACCAAAAAGCAAAAGTTAAAAATCTAGAGTAGAGTTTGGAATTTCCAAAATACAATGTTAAAGAAAAGAATAAAAGAAAAAAAAAAAAAACAAGGTCACAAAAATTATAAAAAAAATATATATGAAGTTTGCTTTTTTAAAAAAA
>NW_011382688.1:4787-5547 GCF_000754665.1 Bison bison bison
TGTGGGGAGGGAGGGATGCTGCAAACAAATAACACTGGCGCGTGCACGCAGTGCCTCAGCCACACTGGGACTGCCCCCGCTTACGGTGCGTGTAGCCTCCCTGCCCACACTGCTCAGGCTCTAGGTTGCTCTGCCAGGAACCATCCGTGGCCAGCCCTTGGCTGCTTGCACCTCCCAGGTCCAAGCCGCTCAGGTTCAGGCACTCGGGTAGTCCTCAGAAGTGCAGACTCAGTTGGGCCTGCGTTTTGTGCCCTTCCTAGGTCTGAACAGCTCAGGTGATGAGGTGTTTGGCAAGCGCGGTTGCTGCGACTTATCGCCTCCCTGCTGCTCGGTTATCTAGGTGTACAACTGGCACACCTTCTCAGGCGGATGTTGACCGTCCAGATCCCCAAGAAGTTTTAGTTAGCAAAGAAGCCTGCTTACAGTTTTGTAGACAATGTCTCTCTGGGGCTGCGATTGCCCGCTTCTGGCTCTGGATGCCTGTCACCAGAGGGGAATGGTCTGCAGCTGGCTATCTCTGTTCAGTCCTTTGTTCCGTGCGCAGGCCTGGAGGTGTCTTAGGTTAGGGCTGGCTTTTCACGTGGTAGATATCCCACAGTCTGGTTTGTTAGCCCAAATTATTTCGCTCAGATAGCGCTCGGGGTATTCAGGCCAGATCCTTACTGTAAGCGATGCAGCCTGCGCCGCGCCTCCCTGCCCAGCCCCTGCTTGCTAGTGGCGTGTGCAGGCGTCTGTGCTGCTTCTCTGCTGGGGGAGTTAC
>NW_011382688.1:8915-11220 GCF_000754665.1 Bison bison bison
ATCTGGTCCCTTCGCTTCATGGGAAATAGATGGGGAAACAGTGGAAATAGTGTCAGACTTTATTTTTCTGGGCTCCAAAATCACTACAGATGGTGACTGCAGCCATGAAATTAAAAGACGCTTACTCCTTGGAAGGAAAGTTATGACCAACCTAGATAGCATATTCAAAAGCAGAGACATTACTTTGCCAACAAAGGTCCGTGTAGTGAAGGCTATGGTTTTTCCAGTGGTCATGTATGGATGTGAGAGTTGGACTGTGAAGAAGGCTGAGTGCTTAAGAATTGATGCTTTTGAACTGTGGTGTTGGAGAAGACTCTTGAGAGTCCCTTGGACTTCAAGGAGATCCAACCAGTCCATTCTAAAGGAGATCGGTCCTGGGTGCTCTTTGGAAGGAACGATGCTAAAGCTGAAACTCCAGTACTTTGGCCACCTCATGTGAAGAGTTGACTCATTGGAAAAGACTCTGATGCTGGGAGGGATTGGGGGCAGAAGGAGAAGGGGACGACAGAGGATGAGATGGCTGGATGGCATCACTGACTCGATGGATGTGAGTCTGAGTGAACTCTGGGAGTTGGTGATGGACAGGGAGGCCTGGCGTGCTGCAATTCGTGGGGTCGCAAAGAGTCGGACACGACTGAGTGACTGAACTGAACTGAATTTGCCTTCATATCACACAAGAAATAAAAGTAAATCAATTTTTTGTAATCACTGATGTTTAAGAATCTTTTACAAGTCTGCTTTCACACTGGAGTGGCAACAATTCTTTCTCAATTTCCAAAAGTATAAAGAATACAGACATACTCACTTTCCAGTTTCCAGAGTGTATGTAAGTATATGGTATACAGCATTATGTTATGTGTGTATTTACATCCTGAAAGTTATGCTTGCCTTTTAAATACCCACTGATAAGGTTTTGTAATTTACTACACTATCAACATGGGCTTCCCAGGTGGCGCTAGTGGTAAAGAATCCACTTGCAATGCAGGAGACATAAGAGATGCAGGTTTGATCCCTTGGTGGGGAAGATCCCCTGGAGGAGGACTGGCAACCCATTTTAGTAATCTTGCCTGGAGATTCCCATGGACAGAGGAGCTAGGAAGTCTACAGTCCATGGGGTCGCAAAGAGTCAGACATGACTTAATGACTGAACACACACACATGCACACCATAAATATTCCTCACTAACGTTTTCTCTTGTGTCCTATATTATTTGTTACATTTATGACCTTTCATTTCTCCCTTTGTGTTTTCTAAAATCACAGGCTAGTAGCATAAATGTGGACTTTGTCTGGCCTTATTTTGAACCATAGTTCTGCCCCTCCCTTTGGGTTAGTTGTTTAAATTTGCAGAGATTTATTTTTGTAAAATGAGAAGAGGCACACCTACATTATTAGGATTAATGAAAGGTTAAATGTGATTCTTAAGCAAGGTTCTGTTGGAAAGTGTTTAATCACTGTGCCTGACACATGTGTGTTATAAATGTTGGTGGAATAATATGAGTTTATAATATAGTTTATAAAATCAGAAGTTATTCATCTAAAAATATTGTTTTTTCCTTAAAAAAAAAAACGGACTAAATTGCTGAACCCCTTAATGCATCTAACTGTGCCAAGTGCATTCTTTGAATTCCTCAAGTAAATCATCACCTGCAATTAATGATGATTTTCTCTTTCCAATACTTGTTTTTCCTGTTTAAGTTCTATCTCTTATTGCATTGTCCAGAATTGCCAGAACAATAGTAAATAAGGTAGATGATGCCAACTTTGCCTTGGTCTTGACAGTAGCAGGAATCTCTCTTATTGTTTCATTTGAAAACAACATCCTACAAATATTTATTGTGTGTTTTTTTTGTGCAAGGTACTGACCTAGGTGATAGAGACAAATAGTTCCCACCTCTGCAACTCAGATATAGAGGGGGAAATGTGTTTATTGCATAATCACACACACATATGTGTAAACTTACAGCTGATTATTGCAGCTACAAAAAAGTATATGGTTGGGACTTGCCTGGCCGTCCAGTGGTTAAGAACCTGCACTTCCATCACAAGGGGCACAGGTTCTATCACTGGTCAAGGAACTAAGATCCCACATGCTGTGTGGTGTGACCAAAAAATAGCTAGAAACAAAATTTAAAAATAAGTATATGTTGAATAGTAATGGTGAAAGTGGACACCCTTGTTTTGTTCCTGACTTTAGAGGAAATGCTTTCAATTTTTCACCATTGAGGATAATGTTTGCTGTGGGTTTGTCTTATATAGCTTTTATTATGTTTGAGGTATATTCCTTCTATTCCTGCTTTCTGGAG
>NW_011382689.1:0-505 GCF_000754665.1 Bison bison bison
AAACTTTATGTAGGTATAAAATAAGATCTTATAATTAAGTTACTCATTCCCTTCCCAAATGATTAAATTATAATATGCAATGAAAAAGTCATGGAATGTTAGATCTGAAAGTGGGCTTACATATCCCCTATCCATCCTCACTTATGTAAAGCTGCAGACCAAGGACCCCAGCAAAAGACTTACCAAGGTCACAGATCCTATTAGTAGCAGAACCATCATCATATCCATCACATCTAGGGTTTTTTTCCCACTATATCATCATTCTGCCTCTCTCAATTTGCAGTGTCTAGTGGTGCTTCCCCAGAGAAACCTCTTTCTGGAGACTATCACCTTTCATTTTCCTAGTCCATTTCCAAGACTCCTAGACTCTTAGGAGTAGATCATCTAGCTCAGGAATTGCAACCTGATTGAATCCAGGCTGTGAACACATTTCATTTAGCTATCACAGTTTTAAAGAAAGTGAAGGCTTTTGTAATGAGATGAAGCTACTGTATTTTACCCCAAT
>NW_011382690.1:0-596 GCF_000754665.1 Bison bison bison
TCCGGTTTTTTTTGGGGGGGAGATGCTCGAGAATATCCGGGTGGACTCCTGAGGCTCGATCCCGCATTTGCGTATGCCGAGCCTCCTTCCTCATGACCTTTGTCCAGAGTGGAATGCCTCCCCGGCTCCCGGCACATGATCAGTGCATGCTCAGTCACGATATCACTGCCTGCTCAGCCACGTGATCACTGACGGCACAGTCACGTGATCAGCGCCTCTCAGTCACGTGATCACCATATGATAAACACGTGATCAGGGAACGACCAGCCACGTGATCACTGCATGCGCGGTCAGGTGGTCAGTTCCTCATCAGCCACCTCATCAGTGCGTGCACAGTCCTCTGATCAGCGCCTGTCAGTCACTGATCACTGCCTGCTAAACACGTGATCAGTGCCCGAACAGCCACGTCATCAGTGCCTGCGCAGTCACGTCATCAGTGCATGATAGCCACGTGATCAGTGCATGCTAAGTCACGTGATCTGTACTTGATCAGCCACTTGATCATTGCCTGCAGAGTCACGTGATCAGGGCCTGCTGAGCTGCGTGATTCCTGCCGGCTCATCTGCATGACAATTGTCATCTGAGCTGCGTGATTC
>NW_011382690.1:4814-5293 GCF_000754665.1 Bison bison bison
AGAGTGGAATGCCTCCCCGGGTCTCGGCACATGATCAGTGCATGCTCAGTCACGATATCAGTGCCTGCTGAGCCACGTGATCACTGACGGCACAGTCACGTGATCAGCGCCTCTCAGTCACGTGATCACCGTATGATAAACACGTGATCAGTGAACGACCAGCCACGTGATCACTGCATGCGCGGTCAGGTGGTCAGTTCCTCATCAGCCGCGTGATCAGTGCGTGCACAGTCCCATGATCAGCGCCTGTCAGTCACTGATCATTGCCTGATAAACACGTGATCAGTGCATGATGAGCCATGTGATCAGTGCCCTATCAGCCACAGCATCAGTGCATGCGCAGTCAGGTCATCAGTGCATGATAGCCACGTGATCAGTGCATGCTCAGTCACGTGATCTGTACTTGATCAGCCACGTGATCAGTGCCTGCAGAGTCACGTGATCAGGGCCTGCTGAGCTGCGTGATTCCTGCCGGCTCA
>NW_011382690.1:9738-10121 GCF_000754665.1 Bison bison bison
CGTGATCAGTGCGTGCACAGTCCCATGATCAGCGCCTGTCAGTCACTGATCATTGCCTGATAAACACGTGATCAGTGCATGCTGAGCCATGTGATCAGTGCCCGATCAGCCCCGGCATCAGTGCATGCGCAGTCACGTCATCAGTGCATGATAGCCACGTGATCAGTGCATGCTCAGTCACGTGATCTGTACTTGATCAGCCACGTGATCAGTGCCTGCAGAGTCACCTGATCAGGGCCTGCTGAGCTGCGTGATTCCTGTCGGCTCATCTGCTTGACAATTGCCAGCTGAGCTGTGTGATTCCTGCCTGGTCACGTGCTTGATTGTTGCCAGTTGAGCAGCATGATTCGTCACTGCTGAGCTCCATGCTTATTGCCTGCTGA
>NW_011382691.1:0-521 GCF_000754665.1 Bison bison bison
ATTTTAATTACATGAAATTAAAGGGCAGCTGCCTAAACCAATATGACTACATGCTCAACTCAGGGGAGAGATGTTTTCCCCCATTTAATGAAAACAAACATTAACATGTAATCTCTGCCCCTTCCTTTCTCCTTCCTTCTCTCAAACTATAGTTACAGTAACTTTCCCTAACGCATGACCAAAAATAATCTGAGCTTTCTACTTTGTCATTTGTGAAAAAGAGAAAATTAGACCAGCCAATAAAAAAATCATTTACTTTGTCATTTCTGTGAAGAATTCTAGTAAGTAAATGGGTAACTTCTCTTAACTCCACTGCCTACCTTGTAAATATAACATTATTTTTTTAAGTTTTAATATACTAATCAATCTATTATAAAATTTTTTAATAAAATAAATATTAAAGATAAAATCAAGGACCATGAGGCAATTTCTAGAAATGAAATCACCACAGAAAAATTTAGCACACTAAGAAAATATATAACTCTTAAAGACATCATATAAGAAATGAATCACCAGTCCAG
>NW_011382692.1:0-621 GCF_000754665.1 Bison bison bison
CAGGTGGGCCTTAGAAAACATCACTACGAACAAAGTTAGTGGAGGTGATGGAATTCCAGTTGAGCTATTTCAAATCCTGAAAGATGATGCTGTGAAAGTGCTGCACTCAGTATGCCAGCAAATTTGGAAAACTCAGCAGTGGCCACAGGACTGGAAAAGGTCAGTTTTCATTCCAATCCCAAAGAAAGGCAATGCCAAAGAATGCTCAACTACCACACAATTGAACTCATCTCATATGCTAGTAAAGTAATGATCAAAATTCTCCAAGCCAGGCTTCAGCAATACGTGAACCGTTAACTTCCAGATGTTCAAGCTGGTTTTAGAAAAGGCAGAGGAACCAGAGATCAAATTGCCAACATCTGATGAATCATGGAAAAAGCAAGAGAGTTCCAGAAAAACATCTATTTCTGCTTAATTGACTATGCCAAAGCCTTTGACTGTGTGGATCACAAGAAACTGCGGGAAATTCTGAAAAAGATGGGAATACCAGACCACCTGATCTGCCTCTTAAGAAATCTGTGTGCAGCTCAGGAAGCAACAGTTAGAACTGGACATGGAACAAAAGACTGGTTCCAAATAGGAAAAGGAGTACGTCAAGGCTGTATATTGTCACCCTGCTTA
>NW_011382693.1:0-795 GCF_000754665.1 Bison bison bison
GGGGGAGCGCGTCATTGCTCTCGAGTCGATGGCAGGGGAACCTGGCCTTGAGACGTGTGGAGAAGGTCTCTCAGGTCGTTTCTCGGGTTGAGGCGGAAACCCTGGTCCCTCGACTTGTGCAGGTGACCTCAGGGGGCGTTCTCATGGTGGCGTCTGAGAAGTCAGGGAAACTGGAGTGGGGGGGGCCGTCTCGGGACTCCACGGGTTTGGTGCATTGGAAGAGGGCCTCATCTCCAGTTGAGGCAGGAACCTCAGGGTTCCTCTGATTTCAGACTCCGATCGCAGGGTCCCTGCAGACTGGGGACAGGAGAGTCAGACCTCGTCTTGTGTTGAGGCATGGAACTCCACTTGCCTCTCGAGGTGTCCCCGGGGAGAGAGGCCACTTGTCGAGCGGTATTTGGAACCTGGGGGGTCTTTTCAGGACGCTGCACGGACGAGTCACTGCCCCTTCGTGTTGACTTCATTCACAGGGTGGAGTTCGGAGTTTTGTCCAGGCATCGGGTTCTTACCAAGAGGGGACCGGGAAATCGGGGTGCTTCGCAATGTGGAAGCACCCACGAGGCCACGTCTGGAATGTCGTCGTGAGACCGGCCTCATCCAGAGGTGCGACCGGAAGGTCGGGAACCCCTTCCAGACAAAGCAGGGGAGTCGACCCTCCTGTGGAGATCAGGAGGGTAGAAGGGGCTCAGAGGAAGTGGTGCCGGAAAACCTCGGTGTTCCTCTCCAGGGAGACCAGGATGCCGGGGAACTTGGTGGGGGCGCATCAAGGGTGCCAAGTACCGTTTCGACCTCCAA
>NW_011382694.1:0-546 GCF_000754665.1 Bison bison bison
TTCAGAAAACAAAGATTATAGCATCTGGTCCCATCACTTCATGGGAAATAGATGAGGAAACAGTGGAAACAATGTCAGACTTTATTTTTTTGGGCTCCAAAATCACTGAAGATGGTGATTTCGGCCATGAAATTAAAAGACATTTACTCCTTGGAAGGAAAGTTATGACCAACCTAGATAGCATATTCAAAAGCAGAGACATTACTTTTCTAACAAAGGTCCGTCTAGTCAAGGCTATGGTTTTTCCAGTGGTCATGTATGGATGTGAGAGTTGGACTGTGAAGAAAGCTGAGTGCCGAAGAACTGATGCTTTTGAACTGTGGTGTTGGAGAAGACTCTTGAGAGTCCCTTGGACTGCAAGGAGATCCCACCAGTCCATTCTAAAGAAGATCAGCCCTGGGTGTTCTTTGGAAGGAATGATGCTAAAGCTGAAACTCCAATACTTTGGCCACCTCATGCGAAGAGTTGACTCATTGGAAAAGACTCTGATGCTTGGAGGGATTGGGGGCAGGAGCAGAAGGGGACAACAGAGGATGAGATGGCTGG
>NW_011382695.1:0-728 GCF_000754665.1 Bison bison bison
ATGTCCGACTCTTTGCGACCACATGGATTATACAGCCCATGGCCAGAATACTGGAGTAGGTAGCCTTTTCCTTCTCCAGGTGATCTTCCCACCCAGGGGTCGAAACCATGTCTCCTGCTTTGTAGGTGGATTCTTTACCAGCTGAGCCACAAGGGAAGCCTGATTTTTCATGTATGCTCATGCTGCTTCTAAGCAGCTTCATTGTGTCCTACTCTGTGAGACCCCAAGACGGCAGCCCACCAGGCTCCCCCATCCCTGGGATTCTCCAGGCAAGAACGCTGGAGTGGGTTCCCATTTCCTCTCCAATGCATGAAAGTAGAAAGTGAAAAGGAAGTCGTTCAGTCCTGTCTGACTCTTCGCGACTCCATGCCCTGCAGCCTACCAGGCTCCTCCGTCCATGGGATTTTCCAGGCAAGAGTACCGGAGTCTGGTGCCATTATAGGATGTTGTTGATCTCCCTGCAGTACATGGTTGAGTTACATGTTTTTTTCAAAATCTGTTTTGTTTTGTTTTAATACATACTCTTAGGAGTGGAGCTGCCAGGTCATATGCTCAGTCTCTCGTATTCTTGAAAAGACAAATTCCAGCAATCAGAATCCAACAACACAGTAAAAAGATCATACATCATGACCAAGTGGGCTTTATCCCAGGGATGCAAGGATTCTTCAATATGCTCAAATCAATCAATGTAATACACCACAATTAACAAATTGAAAAACAAAAACCAT
>NW_011382696.1:0-538 GCF_000754665.1 Bison bison bison
GACCTAGAGCCAGACATTCTGGAATGTGAAGTCAAGTGGGCCTTAGAAAGCATCACTACGAACAAAGCTAGTGAAGGTGATGGAATTCCAGTTGAGCTATTCCAAATCCTGAAAGATGATGCTGTGAAAGTGCTGCACTCAATATGCCAGCAAATTTGGAAAACTCAGCAGTGGCCACAGGACTGGAAAAGATCAGTTTTTATTCCAATCTCGAAGAAAGGCAATGCCAAAGAATGCTCAAACTACCGCACAATTGCACTCATCTCACACACTAGTAAAGTAATGCTCAAAATTCTCCAAGCCAGGCTTCAGCAATACGTGAACCATGAACTTTCAGATGTTCAAGCTGGTTTTAGAAAAGGCAGAGGAACCAGAGATCAAATTGCCAACATCCGCTGGATCATGAAAAAAGCAAGGGAGTTCCAGAAAAGCATCTATTTCTGCTTTATTGACTATAACGAAGCCTTTGACTGTGTGGATCACAATAAACTGTGGAAAATTCTGAAAGAGATGGGAATACCAGACCACCTGACCTGCC
>NW_011382697.1:0-1195 GCF_000754665.1 Bison bison bison
CATTTGCTTGATAATCTCCAGATGAGCCCCCAGAAACCTGCCCGCTCATCTGCTTGATAATCGCCCCTGAGCCGTTAGAAACCTGTCCGATCATCTGCTTGATAATCCCCAGCTAAGACGCGCGACACCTGCCCGCTCATCTGCTTGATAATCGCAGCTGAGCCCCGCGACACCTGCCCGCTCATCTCCTTGATAATCGTAAGCTGACCCACACGACACCTGCCCGCTCATTTGCTTGATAATCGCCAGCTGAGCCACACGACACCTGCCCGCTCATCTGATTGATAATCGCCAGCTGAGCCGCACGACACCTACCCGCTCATCTGCTTGATAATCGCCAGCTGAGCCCCCAGAAACCTGCCCGCTCATCTGCTTGATAATCGCCCCTGAGCCGTTAGAAACCTGTCCGCTCATCTGCTTGATAATCGCCAGCTGAGCCCGGCGGCACCTGCCCACTAATCTTCTTGATAATCACAAGCTGAGCCGCGCGACACCTGCCCGCTCATCTGCTTGATAATCGCCAGCTGAGCCTCGAGACACTTGCCCGTTCTTATGCTTGATAATCGCCAGCTCAGCCGCACAGCACCTGCCCGCTCATCTGCTTGATAATCGTCAGCTGACCCACACGACACCTGCCCACTCATCTGCTTGATAATCGCCAGCTGAGCCGCGCCACACCTGCCCGCTCATCTGCTTGATAATCGCCAGCTGAGCCGCGCCACACGTGCCCGCGCATCTGCTTGATAATCGCCAGCTGAGCCACACGACACCTGCCCGATCATCTGCTTGATAATCGCCAGTTGAACCCGCGAACCCTGCCCGCTCATTTGCTTGATAATCTCCAGATGAGCCCCCCGAAACCTGCCCGCTCATCTGCTTGATAATCGCCCCTGAGCCGTGAGAAACCTGTCCGCTCATCTGCTTGATAATCGCCAGCTGAGCCCGGCGGCACCTGCCCACTAATCTTCTTGATAATCACAAGCTGAGCCACGCGGCACCTGCCCGCTCATCTGCTTGATAATCGACAGCTGAGCCCCGCGACACGTGCCCGCTCATCTGCTTGATAATCACCAGCTTAGCCGCGCGGCACCTACCCACTCATCTGCTTGATAATCGCCAGATGAGCAGTGCCACACGTGCCCGCTCATCTGCTTGATAATCGCCAGCTGAGCCGCACGACACCTACCCGCTCATC
>NW_011382698.1:0-526 GCF_000754665.1 Bison bison bison
TGCAGAGTTCCAGAGAATAGCAAGAAGAGATAAGAAAGCCTTCTTCAGTGATCATTGCAAAGAAATAGATGAAAACAACAGAATGGGAAAGACTAGGGATCTCTTCAAGAAAATCAGAGATAACAAAGGAACATTTCATGCTAAGATGAGCTTGATAAAGCACAGAAATGGTATGGACCTAACAGAAGCAGAAGATATTAAGAAGAGATGGCAGGAATACACAGAAGAACTGTACAAAAAAGATCTTCACGACCCAGATAATCACAATGGTGTGATCACTGACCTAGAGCCAGACATACTGGAATGTGAAGTCAAGTGGGCCTTAGAAAGCATCACTATGAACAAAGCTAGTGGAGGTGATAGAATTCCAGTTGAGCTATTCCAAATCCTGAAAGATAATGCTGTGAAAGTGCTGCACTCAATAAGCCAGCAAATTTGGAAAACTCAGCAGTGGCCACAGGACTGGAAAAGGTCAATTTTCACTCCAATCCTAAAGAAAAGCAATTCCAAAGAATGCTCAAACTAC
>NW_011382699.1:0-746 GCF_000754665.1 Bison bison bison
ATGAATGCCTGTCTCCCCGGGTGCGTCTGGAATGCAACCCCGAGATCCCGGTCGCCCCCTGGAGAGGGACATTGGCTTCTGGACACAAGCCTAGATGAGGTCTATTGGCCCTGCAGTCACTCGAGAGCAATCCCCAGCTTTCCTTCGCAACTCGAATGGAAGATTGGACTTCCCTGGGCCAACACAAGAGGCATCCTGAATTCCCCGTCGTAACTCGAGAATCCCGCCGCAACTCGAGAAAAACCACGTGGTTCCCCCGTCATCGCAAGATGAAGCCCTTTCCCGCTACAGCGTCTCAGGAGAAGTCCCACGGTAGGAATTGGAGGTAGAAACGGTACTTGGCACCGTTGATGCGCCCCACCAAGTTCCCCGGCATCCCGGTCTCCCTGGAGAGGAACACCGAGGTTTTCTGGCACCACTTCCTCTGAGCCCCTTCGACCCTCCTGATCTCGACAGGATTTTCGACACCCCTGCTTTGTCTGGAAGGGGTTCCCGACCTTCCGGTCGCTCCTCAGGATGGGGCCGGTCTCACGACGACATTCCAGACGTGGCCTCGTGTGTGCTTCCACATTGCGAAGCACCCCCGATTTCCCGGTCCCCTCTTGATGAGAACCCTATGCCCGAACACCTCTCCCAACTCCACCCTGAATGAAGTCAACACGAAGGGGCAGTGACTCGCCCGTGCATCGTCCGGAAAAGAACCCCAGGTTCCAAATCCAGCTCGACAAGTGGCCTCTCTCCCCGGG
>NW_011382700.1:0-521 GCF_000754665.1 Bison bison bison
CAGAAGATATTAAGAAGAGGTGGTAAGAATACACAGAAGAACTATACAAAAAAGATCTTCATGACCCAGATAACTACAATGGTGTGATCACTCACCTACAGCCAGACATCTTAAAGTGTAAAGTCAAGAGGGAGAGGGTGGGAAGATTTGGGAGAATGGCATTGAAACATGTAAAATATCATGTATGAAACGAGATGCCAGTCCAGGTTCGATGCACGATACTGGATGCTTGGGGCTAGTGCACTGGGACGACCCAGAGGGATGGTATGGGGAGGGAGGAGGGAGGAGGGTTCAGGATGGGGAACACATGTATATCTGTGGCGGATTCATTTTGATATTTGGCAAAACTAATACAATTATGTAAAGTTTAAAAATAAAATAAAATTAAAAAAAAAAAAAGAAAAAATTGAAAAAAAAAAAGAAGCAGCATTACTACAAACAAACATAGTGGAAGTGATGGAATTCCAGCTGGGCTATTTCAAATCCTAAAGATGATGCTGTGAAAGTGCTGTACTCAATAT
>NW_011382701.1:0-523 GCF_000754665.1 Bison bison bison
AACCACCCACGAGGCCACGTCTGGAATGTCTTCGTGAGACCGGCCTCATCCTGAGGGGCGACCGGAAGGCCGGGAACCCCTTCCAGACAAAGCATGGGATTCGACCCTCCTGTCCAGATCAGGAGGGGAGAAATGGCTCAGAGGAGGTGGTGCCGGAAAACCTCAGTGTTCCTCTCGAGGGAGACCGGGATTTCGGGGAAATTTGTGGGTCGCATCAAGGGTGCCAAGTGCCCTTTCGACCTCCAATTCCTATCGTGGGACTTCTCCTGAGACGCTGTCGCGGGAAAGGGCTTCATCTTGCGATGACGGGGGAACCACCTGTTTTTTCTCGAGTTGCGGCGGGATTCTCAAGTTACCACGGGGAATTCAGGATGCCTGTTGTGCTGGCCCAGGGAAGTCCAATCTTCCATTCGAGTTGCGGAGGAAAGCTGGGGATTGCTCTCGAGTGACTGCAGGGCCAATAGACCTCATCTAGGCTTGTGTCCAGAAGCCAATGCTCCTCTCCAGGGGCGACCGGGATCTC
>NW_011382702.1:0-619 GCF_000754665.1 Bison bison bison
AAAAAAAAAAAAAAAAAAAAAAAAAGATTCACCATTCTAAATGCTACTAAGTATATTGTGATTCATGGCAGGAGGTCAAAATAAAACATTAACGGGAGTTTAGAAGAAGTTGATTCCAACTCTCATGGATGACTTTGAGGGGCTAAAGATTCCAGTGGAGGAAGTAACTGCAGATGGTATAGAAATAGCAAGAGAATTAGCAGTGGAGCTTGAAGATATGACTGAATTGCTGCAATCTCATGATAAAACCGTAGTGGATGATGAGTGGCTTCTTATGGATGAGCAATGCAAGTGGTTTTTTGAGACAGAAACTATTCCTGGTAAAGATACTTTGAAGATGGTTGAAATGATGACAAAAATTTTAGAATATTACATAAACAGTTGACAAAGCAGGGGCAGAGTTTGACAAGATTGACTCAAATTTTGAATGAATTCTACTGTGGGTAAATGCCATCAAACAGTGTTGCATGTGACAGAGAAATTTGAGAAAAGAAGAGCCAACTGGCACAGCAAAGTTCATTGTTGTCTTATATTGAGAAATTGTCACAGCCACCCCAACCTTCAGCAAGTACTACCCTGATCAATCAGCAGCCATGAACATCAAGGCTAGATCTTCCAC
>NW_011382703.1:0-604 GCF_000754665.1 Bison bison bison
GACAGTAATTTGAAAACTCACGAATTTTCTTTTCCTGTAGAACATCACCGATTCAATCAAAGTTTTACTTTTTTTAATGTAATCCTTTAAATTTAATGTAATACAGGACTAGGTCTGCATTATGTTATATGCAAATATACATGCATTACATTACATACCTCTATCATGTTGAAAACATGTTTCTGTTACCTACATTCAACTAAAAATTGATGCTATGGACATTAACTAGCCAAGGGCCCAGCACACATGAAGAGCTCAATAAATGTTGGGTATGTCATGTGTACAGGGAGAAATAAAGAACAGCAGAACGTGGCTGTCCTTCACCTTACATGCTGCTGCTGCTGCTAAGTCACTTCAGTCATGTCCGACTCTGTGCGACCCCATAGATGGCAGCCCACCAGGCTCCTCTGTCCCTGGGATTCTCCAGGCAAGAACACTGGAGTAGGTTGCCCTTTCCTTCTCCAATGCATGAAAGTGAAAATGAAAGTGAAGTCGCTCAGTCGTGTCCGACTGGTAGCTACCCCATGGACTGCAGCCCACCAGGCTCCTCCGTCCATGGGATTTTCCAGGCAAGAGTACTGGAGTGGGGTGCCATTGCCTTCTC
>NW_011382704.1:0-542 GCF_000754665.1 Bison bison bison
CAATTGTGCGGTAGTTTGAGCATTCTTTGGCATTGCCTTTCTTTGGGATTGGAATGAAGACTGACCTTTTCCAGTCCTGTGGCCACTGCTGAGTTTTCCAGTTTTCCAAATTTGCTGGCATATTGAGTGCAGCACTTTCACAGCATCATCTTTTAGGATTTGGAATAGCTCAACTGGAATTCCATCATCTCCACTAGCTTTGTTCGTAGTGATGCTTTCTAAGGCCCACTTGACTTCACATTCCAGGATGTCTGGCTCTAGGTCAGTGATCACACCATCGTGATTATCTGGGTCGTGAAGATCTTTTTTGTACAGTTCTTCTGTGTATTCTTGCCATCTCTTCTTAATATCTTCTGCTTCTGTTAGGTCCATACCATTTCTGTCCTTTATCGAGCTCATCTTTGCATGAAATGTTCCTTTGGTATCTCTGATTTTATTGAAGAGATCCCTAGTCTTTCCCATTCTGTTGTTTTCCTCTATTTCTTTGCACTGATCACTGAAGAAGGCTTTCTTATTTCTTCTTGCTTATTCTTTGGAACTCT
>NW_011382705.1:0-1655 GCF_000754665.1 Bison bison bison
TGCACTGATCTCATGGCTGATCATGAACTGATCACGTGGCTATCATGCAATGATCACGTGGCTATCATGCACTGATCACGTGGCTGATCATGCACTGATACCGTGACTGAGCATGGACTGATCACATGACTATCGTGTAGTGATCACGTGACTTAATGGCACTGATCATGTGACTGCTCATGCGCTGATCATGTTTGCTATCATACACTGATCATGTGCCTCTGGAGGCAATAAACAAAGAGCTTAGTAGACACGAATCAAACAGTCAGCAGGCAATAATCATGGAACTCAGCTGTGAGGAATCATGCTGCTCAGCTGGCAAAAATCAAGCAGCTGAGCAGGCAGGAATTACGCAGCACAGGAGGCAATTGTCAAGCAGATGACAGGCAGGAATCGTGCAGCTCAGCTGGCAATTGTCAAGAGATGAGCAGACAGTAATCACGCAGCTCAGCAGGCCCAGATCACGTGACTGAGCATGCACTGTTCACGTGGCTGATCACACACCTGATCACTTGACTGATCATGCACTGATCACGTGTCTATCATGCAGTGCTCACGTGTCTGATCCTGCAATGATCACGTAGTTACCATATACTGGTCACCTGACTGATCATGCACAGATCATGTAAATGATCATGCACTGTTCACGTGGCTATCATGCACTGCTCACGTGGCTGATCATGCAATGATCACGTGGAAAGCATATACTGGTCATGTGAATGATCATGCACTGATCACGTAATTGATCCTGCACTGATCACGTGGCAATCATGCACTGATCACGTGACTGCTCATGCACTAATCACGTGACTGATCATGCACTGATCACGTGGCTATAATGAACTACTCACGAGGCTGATCATGCAATGATCACCTGCCTGGTCATGCACAGATCACCTGACTAATCATGAACTGATCACCTGGCTATAATTCACTGATCACGTGGATATCATGCACTGAGTATGTGCCTGTCATGCACAGATCACGTGACTAATCATGAACTGATCACGTAGGTATCATGCACTGATTACCTGGCTGATCACACACGTATCACGTGACTGATCATGCACTGATCACGTAAATGATCATGCACTGTTCACATGACTGATCATGTACTGATCACAAGACTGAACATGCACTGATCACGTGGCTATCATGCACTGTTCACGTGGCTGATCATGCAATGATCATGTAGCAACCAAATACTGGTCACGTGGCTCTTCATGCACTGATCACGTGGCTATCATGCACTGCTCACGTGGCTGATCATGCAATGATCATTTAGCAACCAAATACTGGTCACGTGGCTCTTCATGCACTGATCACGTGACTGTTCATGCACTGATCACTTGACTGATCATGCTCTGATCACGTGGCACTCATGCACTGATCACGTGGCTGATCATACTCTGCTCACGTAACTGATCATTCACACATCACGTGGCTATCATGCACTGCTCACGTGGCTGGTCATGCAATGATCACATAGCTACCATATACTGGTCACGTGACTCACCATGCACAGATCATGTAAATGATCAAGCACAGATCACGTGATTACTCATGAAGTGATCACGTCGGCTATCATGCACTGATCACGTGGCTATCATGCACTGATCACCTGGCTATCATGCACTGACCAAGTGGATGCTCAT
>NW_011382706.1:0-531 GCF_000754665.1 Bison bison bison
CTGGGTGGACTAAAGGGAGTCAAGCCTCCTGAGGCGTTTGGAGAGAGGTCGCGAGGTTGGCCTCTAGGCCATGCAGGAGACGAAGGCCCTCATCTCCGCGATGACGGGGGAGTCTCGGGGTGGTTCTCGAGCGGCGGCCCCAGGGTGCGGTTTCTCACGAGGTACGACGGCGAGGTCAGTGAGCCTCTCGTGGGGCGCCAGGGAAGTCGGGTCTCCATGCGAGTGGCGAGGGGGGAGCGCGTCATTGCTCTCGAGTCTATGGTAGGGGAACCTGGCCTCGAGACGTGTTGAAGAAGGTCTCTCGAGGTCTTTCTCGGGTTGAGGCAGGAAACCCTGGCTTCCCTCGACTTGTGCAGGTGACCTCAGGGGGCTTCTCATGGTGTCTCTGAGAGGTCAGCGAAACTGGAGGTGGGGAGGGGGCCTCTCGGGACTCCACGGGGTTTAGTGCATTGGAGGAGGGCCTCATCTCCAGTTGAGGCAGGAACCTCAGGGTTCCTCTGATTTCAGACTCCGATCGCAGGGTCCCTGCAA
>NW_011382706.1:3806-4339 GCF_000754665.1 Bison bison bison
CCAATAGACCTCATCTGGGCTTGTGTCCAGAAGCCAATGTTCCTCTCCAGGGGCGACCGGGATCTCGGGGTTGCATTCCAGACGCACCCGGGGAGACAGGCATTCATCTCGAGTGGAAGCAAAGAACCTGGCTCTGCTCTCGAGTCGCGACGGGTATCTCTTGGAGCTCACTGGGTGGACTAAAGGGAGTCAAGCCTCCTGAGGCGTTTGGAGAGAGGTCGCGAGGTTGGCCTCTAGGCCATGCAGGAGACGAAGGCCCTCATCTCCGCGATGACGGGGGAGTCTCGGGGTGGTTCTCGAGCGGCGGCCCCAGGCTGCGGTTTCTCACGAGGTACTACGGGGAGGTCAGTGAGCCACTCGTGGGGCGCCAGGGAAGTCGGGTCTCCATGCGAGTGGCGAGGGGGAGCGCGTCATTGCTCTCGAGTCATGGTAGGGGTACCTGGCCTCGAGACCTGTTGAAGAAGGTCTCTCGAGGTCTTTCTCGGGTTGAGGCAGGAAACCCTGGACTTCCCTCGACTTGTGCAGGTGCCCTC
>NW_011382707.1:0-625 GCF_000754665.1 Bison bison bison
GTCGCGAGGTTGGCCTCTAGGCCATGCAGGAGACGAAGGCCCTCATCTCCGCGATGACGGGGGAGTCTCGGGGTGGTTCTCGAGCGGCGGCCCCAGGGTGCGGTTACTCACGAGGTACGACGGCGAGGTCAGTGAGCCTCTCGTGGGGCGCCAGGGAAGTCGGGTCTCCATGCGAGTGGCGAGGGGGAGCGCGTCATTGCTCTCGAGTCATGGTAGGGGAACCTGGCCTCGAGACGTGTTGAAGAAGGCCTCTCGAGGTCTTTCTCGGGTTGAGGCAGGAAACCCTGGCTTCCCTCGACTTGTGCAGGTGACCTCAGGGGGCTTCTCATGGTGGCTCTGAGAAGTCAGGGAAACTGGAGGTGGGGGGGGGCCTCTCGGGACTCCACGGGGTTTGGTGCATTGGAAGAGGGCCTCATCTCCAGTTGAGGCAGGAACCTCTGGGTTCCTTTGATTTCAGACTCCGATCGCAGACTAGGGACAGGAGAGTCAGGCCTCGTCTTGGGTTGAGGCATGGAACTCCGCTTGCCTCTCGAGGTGTCCCCGGGGAGAGAGGCCGCTTATCGAGCGGTATTTGGAACCTGGGGGTCTTTTCCGGACGATGCACGGGCGAGTCACTGCCCCTTCG
>NW_011382708.1:0-585 GCF_000754665.1 Bison bison bison
AGAAGTTTGCACCACTTACTTAGGCCCCAGGCGCCCTCTCGAAGAGCGGAAGGTGCCTCACCCTAGACACCTTCTCGAGTGGGTCTTAGCAGCCCAGGCATAATTAGAAAGCCTGGTGGGTTCCGCGCTCCAGATGGAGACTCGGCTGGAAGTTACAGGGCAGAATGACAAGGAACTTTATGAATTGGAGCTGTAAGGTAACTTTTGACAGAGAGAGCGAGATGGTGGGGGGGACCCCCCCCCAGTGAAATCAGAGGTGAGAGCACAAAGCAATAAAGTAGGCAGACTCTGGTTATTTTGGGGGGGGGAGATGCTCGAGAATATCCGGGTGGACTCCTGAGGCTCGGTCCCGCATTTGCGTATGCCGAGCCTCCTTCCTCATGACCTTTGTCGAGAGTGGAATGCCTCACCGGCTCCGGGCACATGGTCAGTGCATGCTGAGTCACGATATCAGTGCATGATCAGCCATGTGATCACTGACTGCACAGTCACGTGATCAGCGCCTCTCAGTCACGAGATCACCATATGATAAACACGTGATCAGTGAACGATCGAGCCACGTGATCACTGCATGCGCCGTCAGGT
>NW_011382709.1:0-718 GCF_000754665.1 Bison bison bison
TACTTTACTAGCATGTGAGATGAGTGCAATTGTGCAGTAGTTTGAGCATTCTTTGGCATTGCCTTTCTTTGGGATTGGAATGAAAACTGACCTTTTCCAGTCCTGTGGCCACTGCTGAGTTTTCCAAATTTGCTGGCATATTGAGTGCAACACTTTCACAGCATCATCTTTCAGGATTTGAAATAGCTCAACTGGAATTCCATCACCTCCACTAGCTTTGTTCACTCCAGGATGTCTGGCTCTAGGTGAGTGATCACACCATCATGATTATCTGGGTCGTGAACATCTTTTTGTACAGTTCTTCTGTGTATTCTTGACACCTCTTCTTTCTATCTTCTGCTTCTGCTTCTGCTAGGTCCATACCATTTCTGTCCTTTATCGAACCCATCTTTGCATGAACTGTTCCCTTGGTATCTCTAATTTTCTTGAAGAGGTCTCTAGTATTTCCCATTCTGTTGTTTTCCTCTATTTCTTTGCATTGATCGCTGAGGAAGGCTTTCTTATCACTTCTTGCTATTCTTTGGAACTCTGCATTCAGATGTTTATATCTTTCCTTTTCTCCTTTGTTTTTCGCTTCTCTTCTTTTCACAGCTATTTGCAAGGCCTCCCCAGACAGCCATTTTGCTTTTTTTGCATTTCTTTTCCATGGGGATGGTCTTGATCCCTGTCTCCTGTACAATGTCACGAACTTCATTCCATAGCTCATCAGGCACTCTAT
>NW_011382710.1:0-591 GCF_000754665.1 Bison bison bison
AAGGTCACGGAATAAGATTCCATGGCTTCTCTGTGGTCTGGCTGAGCAGCAGAAGCCGATCTCTTTCATGCACAATCGAACACTCATCATCTATTTTCTTCTGAAGGGTATTAAGGAGGATGTGTGAGACCTTCCAAGTGTATGTGGCAAAGCCAAGCAAGGACTAAAAGATAATCTGGCTTGAGGTGACCTGAGACATCTAAATGTCACATAGTCTCAAATGCACATGTGACCTGGAACTGCCCTGAGGTGACTCAGGCCCCAGTCCTTTCTTAATCCCTTATTTGCTCTCCTTACTCTAGCAAGATTAACTCAGCCCTAGCCCGCTGAGTGGCTCCCAAGCAGGCTTTTCTCCTGCTTTTAGCTTTCAGGGGCAAGTATCGAGGCTTTTGCACTGTTAAGAGCTTAGTCTCTGAACTCAGGCTGATTGGCATTTCAATCCTGGATGCTCTATCAGAAAGAGAAACAGTCACTTAAAATGCTGCATATGTTTTCAAAATAAAACCTACAACCCAATTAATAGGCAACGAGCCTCCATCCAGTACAGGGCCGGGCCCTGTGGGAGGAAACAGTACTGCAGTGTGGAGTCCC
>NW_011382711.1:0-654 GCF_000754665.1 Bison bison bison
GCCCCTTTGTGTCAGGGCGGAAACCAGACACTGAAGAGACCAGCAAACAGAAGCTGTAACAGAGGGAAACACCTTGGAAGCTACAGGCAAGAGATTAAACCCTGTGGTTAGTACTGACTACATAGAAAGGGGCCTATAGATCTTGAGAAATATGTCAGACAAAGGAACTAGCCGAAAATGAACTGACCCCACAATACTCATAACAAAACCAGAGAAAGTCCTAGATATATTTTTACTATTTTTATGATCATTCATTCTTTTTTTTTTAACTTTAAAAAAAATTTTAAGTCCTCTATTATTCCTTTAATTTTCACTTTTATAACCTACTATTACTTTGCAAAAAAAAAAAAAAGACCCTATTTTTTTAAAGCAAACTTCATATATATATATTTTAATAATTTTTGTGATCTTATTTTTTTTTTTCTTTTTTTCTTTAACATTGTATTTTTGAGATTCCAATCTCTACTCTAGATTTTTAATTTCAGCTTTTTGGTATTTGTTATCAATTTTGTACATATATTTTTTAAATAATTTTTGTGACTTTTTTTTTCTTCTCTCTCTTTCTCTTCTTATTTTATATAACATTGTATATCTGAAATTCCAAACTCTACTCTAGATTTTTAATTTATGCTTTTTGGTATTTGTTATCAATTT
>NW_011382712.1:0-566 GCF_000754665.1 Bison bison bison
ATGAAGCCCTGTCCGCTACAGCGTCTCAGGAGAGTCCCACGTTAGGAATTGAGGTCGAAACGGTACTTGGCACCCTTTGATGCGCCCCCACAAAGTTCCCCGGCATCCCCGGTTCCCTGGAGAGGAACACCGAGGTTTTCCGGCACCACTTCCTCTGAGCCCCTTCTACCCTCCTGATCTCGACAGGAGGGTCGATCCCCTGCTTTGTCTGAAGGGGTTCCCGACCTTCCGGTCGCACCTCAGGATGAGCCGGTCTCACGACGACATTCCAGACGTGGCCTCGCGGGTGCTTCCACATTGCGAAGCACCCCGATTTCCCGGTCCCCTCTAGATAAGGAGCCGATGCCCGGACACCTCTCCGAACTCCACCCTGTGAATGAAGTCAACACGAAGGGGCAGTGACTCGCCCGTGCATCGACCGGAAAAAACCCCCAGGTCCGAAATACAGCTCGACAAGTGGCCTCTCTCCCCGGGGACACCTGAGAGGCAAGCGGAGTTCCATGCCTCAACCCAAGACGAGGCCTGACTCTCCTGTCCCCAGTCTGCAGGGACCCTGCGATCTTTTC
>NW_011382713.1:0-632 GCF_000754665.1 Bison bison bison
CATGCTGAGCTCTGACTTTCCCTCTGCACGTGGCCATCTGGGTCCCGCCATCCAGGAGAACCCCTTCCTCTAAGTCTTGCCCTCTGCAGATTCCTTCACCTCGATGTCTTTCTGGATTGTCTGAGCCCTTCCTTATTCCTCCAGACCCATTTCAAGAGTCACCTGTGATGACCCAGCTCAGCCCCTCAAAGGCTTCCCTGCTTCTTTTCGGCTTCCGTGAGGTAGGTTTGACTTGACTTTGCGTTCTAGCTGACAGTGAGTATACTTCAGGCCTCCCAAAAGCATATATTATCTCATTTAATTCTTTCTACATCCTTGCCAGGTAGGAGAGTTGGGCACTTCTGGCCCCATTTCACAGGAGGGAAATGGAGGCCCCAGAGCTCAGGCTGCTGCCCAAGGCCACACAGCCAGCTGGGGGCAGAGCAGGGTGCAGACACAGGAAAATGTCACATCTGAGCCCCTGCTGGTCCCATCTGGAGGCACAGAGCCCTTCTGGAACCCTTCCAGTAGGGCTGAGACTAGGATGAGGCAAGTGAGGCATGGCCCTGTGTACAGCAAATGCACAGAGATGACTGCAAAGCAAATTTTTCAAAGATCAAAATCAATGCTCAGGGCTTCCCTGGTGGTCTAGT
>NW_011382714.1:0-558 GCF_000754665.1 Bison bison bison
CAGCAGTGGCCACAGGACTGGAAAAGGTCAGTTTTCATTCCAATCCCTAAGAGAGGCAATGCCAAAGAATGCTCAAACTACTGCACAATTGCAGTCATCTCACACACTAGCAAAGTAATGCTCAAAATTCTCCAAGCCAGGCTTCAGCAATATGTGAACCATGAACTTCCAGATGTCCAAGCTGGTTTCAGAAAAGGCAGAAGAACTAGAGATCAAATTGTCAACAACTGCTAGATCATTGAAAAAGCAAGAGAGTTCCAGAAAAACATCTATTTCTGCTTTATTGACTATGCCAAAGCCTTTGACTGTGTGGATCACAATAAATTGTGGAAAATTCTGAAAGAGATAGGAATAACAGACCACCAGACCTGCTTCTTGAGAAACCTATATGCAGGTCAGGAAGCAACAGTTAGAACTGGACATGGAACAACAGACTGGTTCCAAATAGGAAAAGGAGTACGTCAAGGCTGTATATTGTCACCCTGCTTATTTAACTATATGAGAGTACATCATGAGAAATGCTGGGCTGGATGAAGCACAAGCTGGAATCAAGATTGC
>NW_011382715.1:0-649 GCF_000754665.1 Bison bison bison
AAATTCTTAGAAAAGTACAACTTCCAAAACTGGACCAGGAAGAAATAGAAAATCTTAACAGACCCATCACAAGCACGGAAATTGAAACTGTAATCAAAAATCGTCCAGCAAACAAAAGCCCAGGTCCAGATGGCCTCACAGCTGAATTCTACAAAAAATTTAGAGAAGAGCTAATACCTATCCTGCTCAAACTCTTCCAGAAAATTGCAGAGGAAGGTAAACTTCCAAACTCATTCTATGAGGCCACCATCACCCTAATACCAAAACCTGACAAGGATCCCACAAAAAAAGAAAACTACAGGCCAATATCACTGATGAACATAGATGCAAAAATCCATAACAAAATTCTAGCAACCAGAATCCAACAACACATTAAAAAGATCATACACCAATACCAAGTGGGCTTTATCCCAGGGATGCAAGGATTCTTCAATATCTGCAAATCAATCAATGTAATACACCACATTAACAAATTGAAAAATAAAAACCGTTTGATTATCTCAATAGATTCAGAGAAAGCCTTTGACAAAATTCAACACCCATTTATGATAAAAACTCTCCAGAAAACAGGAATAGAAGCCACATACCTCAACATAATAAAAGCTATATATGACAAACCCACAGCAAACATTATCCTCAATGGTGAAAA
>NW_011382716.1:0-510 GCF_000754665.1 Bison bison bison
CTGAAGAAGCTGAAGTTGAATGGTTCTATGAAGACCTACAAGACCTTTTAGAACTAACACCCAAAAAAGACGTCCTTTTCATTATAGGGGACTGGAATGCAAAGTAGAAAGTCAAGAAACACCTGGAGTAACAGGCAAATTTGGCCTTGGAATACGGAATGAAGCAGGGCAAAGACTAATAGAGTTTTGCCAAGAGAATGCACTGGTATAGCAAACACCCTTTTTCAACAACACAAGAGAAACTCTATACATGGACATCACCTGAGATGGTCAACACCGAAATCAGATTGATTGTATTCTTTGCAGCCAAAGATGGAGAAGCTCTATACAGTCAGCAAAAACAAGACCAGGAGCTGACTGTGGCTCAGATCATGAATTCCTTATTGCCAAATTCAGACTGAAATTGAAGAAAGTAGGGAAAACCACTAGACCATTCAGGTATGACCTAAATCAAATCCCTTATGAGTATACAGTGGAAGTGAGAAATAGATTTAAGGGCCTAGATCTGAT
>NW_011382717.1:0-622 GCF_000754665.1 Bison bison bison
GTTTTTGTGTGGACACCAATTCTCTTGAGTAGATACCTGGGAGTGGAATTTCTGGGTCATATTGTAATTTATGGGCTTCCCAGGTGGTTCAGTGGTAAAGAAACCAGTTACAATGCAGGAGCTGTAGGAGATATGGGTTCAGTCCCAGGGTTGGGAAGATCACCTGGAGGAGGGCACAGCAACCAACTCCAGTATTCTTGCCTGGAGAAGTCCATGGACAGAAGAGTCCGGTAGGCTGCAGTCCATGGGATCTCAAGAGTCAGATGTGACTTAGCAACTAAACCACCACCAGGGGCCTATTGGGCAGATTGCCTAACTAGTAGTGATCAAATGATTCTTGATTGGTTTACTGTTTTATTTTGGGGAGGGCCCAAACCGTAATTAAGCCTTGGTTTGGTGACATTGAGGCTTAGCATAAACAATTCCATTTTGGTCCTGTTTTGTTTTTAAACATATCTTTAACATTTTATGGAACTGCTGGATTGCTTTCAACAGTGGCTGAATCATTTTACAATCCCACCAGCAATGCATGAGGGTTCCAATTTTCCACATCCTCACCAACGCTTGTTATTGTCTATCTTTAAAAAAAATTTGTTTATTAAATTATTTTAATTGGAGGCTA
>NW_011382718.1:0-542 GCF_000754665.1 Bison bison bison
AAGGAGAAAAAAATTTGTTGATCATCCGTTCCTCAAAACTAAACCAAACCCAATATCCTAACTGTCTAGGGGTCAGTGGACAGGCCTGCCCCATTTAAACTCCCTCCTCCTGCTCCTCCTGTCCTCTCCAAACATCTCTATACTTAGAAAAGTATTTTCACATACATTATCTCATTAGACTCCAGTTGTTCACCAGTCTACTTTTATTAGGCAATGAGAATATAAAGACTAGTGACAAGAGCACAGCTTGGCAGTTGAGAGCCAAGGGCTCCAAATTGAGGGGGCCAAGCAATTAAAATAGCAGTTCCCCCACTTCCTAGCTGTGGGACCTCAAGCAAGTGATTTCACCTGAGCCTCAAATGCCTTACCTACAAAATGGAGCTAATCATTAAGTGTGAGACTATAATGAATTATTATATGCAAAATGCTTAGCACAGTCCCTTGCTCATTATGAGACTTCAATAAATGCTAGCTATTAGGTTTTTTTTTCAAGATTTAATAAAATGTTTTTCTTAAAAAAAAAAAAAAAAACAGTGAACATG
>NW_011382719.1:0-582 GCF_000754665.1 Bison bison bison
ATGTGTTGTTCCATGTCCAGTTCTAGCTGTTGCTTCCTGACCTGCATATAGGTTTCTCAAGAGGCAGGTCAGTGGTCTGGTATTCCCATCTCTTTCAGAATTTTCCACAGTTTATTGTGATCCACACAGTCAAAGGCTTTGGCATGGCCAATAAAGCAGAAATAGATGTTTTTCTGGAAATCTCTTGCTTTTTCCATGATCCAGTGGATGTTGGCAATTTGATCTCTGGTTCCTCTGCCTTTTCTAAAACCAGCTTGAACATGTGAAAGTTCACAGTTCACATATTGCTGAAGCCTGGCTTGGAGATTTTTGAGCATTACTTTACTAGTGTGTGAGATGAGTGCACTTGTGTGGTACTTTGAGCATTCTTTGGCATTGCCTTTGTTTGGTATTGGAATGAAAACTGACCTTTTCCAGTCCTGTGGCCACTGCTGAGTTTTCCAAATTTTCTGGCATATTGAGTGCAGCACTTACATAGCATCATATTTCAGGATTTGGAATAGCTCCACTGGAATTCCATCACCTCCACTAGCTTTGTTTGTAGTGATGCTTTCTAAGGCCCACTTGATTTCACATTCCAGG
>NW_011382719.1:4894-5445 GCF_000754665.1 Bison bison bison
TGAGTCTGGCTAATGGTTTGTCAATTTTATTTATCTTCTCAAAGAACTAGCTGTTAGCTTTGTTGATTTTTGCTATGGTCTCTTTTGTTTCTTTTGCATTTATTTCTGCCCTAATTTTTGTGATCTCTTTCCTTCTACTAACCCTGGGGTTCTTTATTTCTTCCTTTTCTAGTTGCTTTAGGTGTTGAATTAGGTTACTTAGTTGACTTTTTTCTTGTTTCTTGAGGTAAGCCTGTATTGCTATGAACCTTCCCCTTAGCACTGCTTTTACAGTATCGCATAGGTTTTGGGTTGTTGTGTTTTCATTTTCATTAATTTCTATGCATATTTTTATTTCTTTTTTGATTTCTTCTGGGATTTGTTGCTTATTCAGCAGCGTATTGTTCAGCCTCCATATGTTGGAATTTTTAATAGTTTTTCTCCTGTAATTGACATCTAATCTTACTGCATTGTGGTCAGAGAAGATGCTTGGAATGATTTCAGTTTTTTTTTAATTACCAAGGCTAGATTTATGGCCCAGGATGTGATCTATCTTGGAGAAGGTTCCATGT
>NW_011382720.1:0-614 GCF_000754665.1 Bison bison bison
CACCAATGATGAACCATAATATAAACTATGAACTTTGAATGATTATGATGTGTCAATGTAGGTTCATCAGTTATAACAAATGTACCATCCGGTGGGGATGTCGATAGTTGGGGAGGCTGTGCATGTGTTGGGAAAGGGGTATATGGGATATCTATGTGCCTTCCTATTAATTTTGCTATGAACCTTAAAACTCCTCTAAAAAATAGTCTTTTAAAAATACTAGAAGAAAGGACTTTCCTGATGGTCCAGTGGTTAAGAATCCACCTGCCAATGGAGGGGACACAGATTTGATTCCTGGTCCAAGAAGATTCCACATGCCATGGAGGCACTAAACTCATGTGCCAATTATTCAGCCCATGTTTTAGAATCCATGCTCAGCAACAAGAGAAGCCACCGTGAGAAGACTGCACACTACAGAGTAGCCACTGACCACTGCAATTAGCAAAAGTCTGCATGTATCAACAAAGACCCAGTGCAGCCCCCCAAAAAATGCATAAATATTTTTTAAAATATTAGAAGAAAAATCTTACACAATTATTCATGATAAGGAATGGGGCAGGGGAAACCATGATGGAACTACTGATTTATTTAATATCATGTATGATTCTCAAATC
>NW_011382721.1:0-533 GCF_000754665.1 Bison bison bison
TGCTGTTTTTGTTTTTTTTTTTTAAACTAGCCTACTGTCCTAGATCTGCCTAAATCTGCCAATGGACACACTAAAGGCCAAGAGAGAACAATTTACTTTCCTGCCTGCTTTTCCTTCAGGTCATAGAACAGTTAGTCAAGAATTCATAGTCCTGTTAAGATTGCAGGATCTGCCCCTGCAGGTTGTACTTGGTGGGGTGGGGATGAGGGGGGGAAGGGGTGTCTAGCTAGTTGCTGCATATAAAGGGCCAGAAGCTGGAGGCCTAAATTATTCTAGTAATAGGCATTACTCAGCTAATATGAATACAATAATGATAATTATCACTTATATTCCATGTTCAGAGCACTTTACAAAGAGAAACTCAAATATAGCAGATATCCTATGAACAGACCTGCTTCCCTGCTGTCTTAAGCTTTCAAAAACAAAGAGATTTCCTGAATGATTTTTTAAAGGAAGATAGTTCTTAAAGCTAACAATTGGCCACGACGTTTGTTAACAAGATAGAAGCCAGAATAATCACCAACAGACTTCCC
>NW_011382722.1:0-625 GCF_000754665.1 Bison bison bison
AAAAGATAGCCTTCAGAATGGGAGAAAATAATAGCAAAAAGAAGCTAGTGACAAAGAATCAATCTCCAAAATATACAAGCAGCTCCTATAGCTCAAATTCCCAAAAAATAAATGACCCAATCAAAAAAATGGGCCAAAGAACTAGACAGACATTTCTCCAAAGAAGACATACAGATGGCTAACAAACACATGAAAAGATGCTCAACATCACTCGTTATCAGAGAAATGCAAATCTAAACCACCATGACGTACCATCTCACACGGGTCAGAATGGCTGCAATCAAAATGTCTACAAACAATAAATGCTGGAGAGGGTGTGGAGAAAAGGAAACCCTCTTACAATGTTGTTGGGAAAGCAAACTAGTACAGCCACTATGGAGAACAGTGTGGAGATTCCTTTAAAAGCTGGAACTAGAACTGCCATATGACCCAGCAATCCCACTGCTGGGCATACACACCAAGGAAACCAGAATTGAAAGAGACACATGTACCCCAATATTCATAGCAGAACTGTTTACAATAGCCAGGACATGGAGGCAACCTCAATGTCCATCAGCAGATGATTGGAGAAGAAAGCTGTGGTACATATGCACAATGGAATATTACTCAGCTATTAAAAATAATG
>NW_011382723.1:0-630 GCF_000754665.1 Bison bison bison
CGTGACTGATCATGCACTGAACACTGGCTATCATGCACTGCTCACGTGGCTGATCATGCAATGATCACGTAGCTACCATGTCCGGTCACGTGACTGAACATGGACTCATCAGGTGACTGATCATGCAGTGATCACGTGACTGATCATGCACTGATCAATTCGCCATCATGCACTGATTACTTGGCTGATCATACACTGATCACGAGACTGATCATGCACTGATCACGTGGCTGATCAGGCTCTGATCACGTAATTGATCATGCACTAATCATGTGGCGGATCATACACTGATCACGAGACTGATCATGCACTGATCACGTGGCTATCATGCACTGCTCACGTGGCTGATCATGCAATGATCACGAAGCTATCCTGTCCTGGTCACGTGACTGATCATGCACTGATCACGTGACTGATCATTCACTGATCATGTGGCTATAATGCACTGATCACGTGGCTGATCATACACTGATCACGTGCCTGGTCATGCACAGATCACTTGACTAATCATGAACTGATCACGTGACTGATCATGCAGTGATCACCTAACTGTGCATGCACTGATCACGTGACTGATCATGCACTGAACACGTGGCTATCATGCACTGCTCACGTGGCTGATCATGCAAT
>NW_011382724.1:0-526 GCF_000754665.1 Bison bison bison
CTGCTTAACAATTGCCAGCTGTGCTGCTAATCCTGTCTGCTCATTACTTGATTATTGCCAGCTGAGCAGCATGATTCCTCCCAGCCTGAGTTCCATGATTACTGCCTGCTGACTGATTCCTGCCTATCAGCTCTTTGTTCATTGCCTCCAGAGGCACATGATCAGTGTATGATAGCAAACATGATCAGCGCATGATCAGTCACATGATCAGCACCATTAAGTTACTTGATCACTACATGATAGTCATGTGATCAGTCCATGCTCAGTCACGGTATAAGTGCGTGATCAGCCACTTGATCAATGCATGATAAGCCAGGTGATCAGTGCATGATCAATTACGTGATTAGTGCATGATCAGTCACGTGACCAGTACATGGTAGCTACATGATCATTGCATGATCAGCCACGTGAGCAGTGCATGATAGCCACGTGATCCGTGCATGATTAGTCACGTGACCAGGACAGGGTAGCTATGTGATCATTGCATGATCAGCCACGTGACCAGTGCATGATAGCCACGTGATCA
>NW_011382725.1:0-565 GCF_000754665.1 Bison bison bison
GGCGATTATCAAGCAGATGAGCGGGCATGTGCTTCGCGGCTAAGCTGGCGATTATCAAGCAGATGAGCGGGCAGGTATCGCGAGGCTCAGATGGCGATTATCAAGCAGATGAGCAGGCAGGTATCGCGGGGCTCAGATGGCGATTATCAAGCAGATGAGTGGGCAGGTGTCGCGCGGCTCAGCTGGCGATTATCAAGCAGATGAGCGGGCAGGTGTCGCACGGCTCAACTGGCGATTATCAAGCAGATGAGCGGGCAGGTGTCGCGCGGTTCAGTTGGCGATTATCAAGCAGATGAGCGGGTAGTTGTCTTGAGGCTCAGCTGGCGATTATCAAGCAGATGAGCGGGCAGGTGTCGCGCGGCTCAGCTGGCGATTACCAGGCAGATGAGCCGGCAGATGACGCATGGCTCAGCTGGCGATTATCAGGTAGATGAGCGGACAGGTGTCACATGGATATGCTGGTGATTATCAGGCTGATGATCGGGCAGGTGACGCACGGCTCAGCTGGCGATTATCAAGCATATGAGCGGGCAGGTTTCGCGGGGCTCAGCTGCCGATTATCAGG
>NW_011382726.1:0-542 GCF_000754665.1 Bison bison bison
GGCAGGTGTAGGTGCCGATGTCCCCGGACCAGGTCTGCGAGATGCGCAGGGAGCCGCTCCCGTCCAGGCGCACGCGGGGGTTGCCCTCCGTGCTCAGCGCGACGCCGTCTTTCTCCCAGACGTGCCTGAGAGGGGGAAGAGCTGCTCAGCAAAGAGACGCCGGCGAGGTGGGGCGGGGGCTGCCGGGGGGGGCTCAGCCCAGGGCAGGTCTGGAGCAGGGAGCTCCAGAGGCGGGGGGGGCGAGCCCCAGGCCAGGGCGGGGACACCCACCATCACGCCTGCGGCGGGGGTGGCGGGGCGCGGCTCGGGCCAGGAGCCGACCCACGTCGAGTCAGCATCCAGCGTTCACACCTTCAGTTCAGGTCCAGGTCCCAGCCTGGTTGCTTCTGACCCGAAGCCACCGCCAAGCCGCCCAGAGTGGGCACAAGCTATTCTCCCAAAGAGGTTAAAAGATAACGGCTGGAAAAAGGATGAACGCTTCCACCTAGACTACATTTGGGGATTAGTTTTATGAAGAGAACCATCACATCAATGCATCACTG
>NW_011382727.1:0-568 GCF_000754665.1 Bison bison bison
TTTGCAGCAACATGGATGCTACTAGAGATTATTGTACTAAGTGAAATAAGTTAGAAAGAGAAAGGCAAATATTATATGATATCACTTATATGTAGAATCTAAAATATGAAACAAATAAACCTATCTATGAAACAAACTGATGGACATGGAAAACAGATTGATGGTTGCCAAGGGAGAGGGGATTGAGGGGTGGGGGTTAGCAGATGTAAGTGTTTATATATATAATGGATAAGCAATAAGGTCTTCCTGTATAGCACAGAGATATATCCTATGGTAAACCAAAATGGAAAAGAATACATTGTACAGCAGTAATTAACACATTGCAAATCAACTATACTACAATTTAAAAATTTTTTTAGAATTACCAAAAGGCAGGTAATCACAAAGAGGAAAAGAAGAAACAAAGGCTTATGCTAATGAATGGCTGGAATAATTAGTCCTGAAAAAACTGAATGGACTGTATCTATCATATCTACACCTTCTCTGCCAGTTTGCAAAATAAAAAAAAAAAATCAGTGTCCAATTGTGGGACTTCCCTGGTTGTCCAGTGGCTAAGACTCTGCACTCA
>NW_011382728.1:0-545 GCF_000754665.1 Bison bison bison
GGCTGTTCGGGAACTGATCACGTGTTTATCAGGCAGTGATCAGTGACTGACAGGCTCTGATCAGGGGACTGTGCAGGCACTGATCAGGTGGCTGATCAGGAACTGACCACCTGACCGCGCATGCAGTAATCACGTGGCTGGTCGTTCTCTGATCACGTGTTTATCATACGGTGATCACGTGACTGAGAGGCGCTGATCACGTTCTGTGCGGTCAGTGATCACGTGACTGTGCGGTCAGTGATCACGTGGCTGAGCAGGCACTGATATCGTGACTGAGCATGCACTGATCATGTGCCGGGAGCCGGGGAGGCATTCCACTCTGGACAAAGGTCATGAGGAAGGAGGCTCGGCATACGCAAATGCGGGATAGAGCCTCAGGAGTCCACCCGGATATTCTCGAGCATCTCCCCCCAAAAAAAAGCGGAGTCTGCCTACTGTATTGCTTTGTGCTCTCAGCTCTGATTTCACTGGGGGCTGTCCCCCACCACCATCTCGCTCTCTCTGTCAAAGCGTTAACTTACAGCTCCAATTCATAAAGTTCCTTG
>NW_011382729.1:0-534 GCF_000754665.1 Bison bison bison
GAGTAGTGCATGATCAGTCATGTAATCAGTGTATGATCAGGCACGTGATCTCTGCATGATCAGTCACGTGATCAGTGCATGATCAGCCACGTGATCAGTGCATGATCAGGCACGTGATCTGTGCATGATCAGTCCACGTGATCAGTGCATGATCAGCCACGTGATCAGTGCATGATCAGGTCACGTGATCAGTGCATGATCAGTCACGTGATCAGTGCATGATCAGGCACGTGAAGAGTAGCATAATCTGTCACTTGATCTGTGTATGATAGCCAGGTTATCAGCACATGATCAGCCACGTGATCCGTGCATGCACAGCCACGTGATCAGTGTATGATCAGCTTCGTGATCAGAGCATGATGAGCCACGTGATCCGTGCATGATCAGGCACGTGAACAGTGCATGATCAGCAATGTAATCATTGCATGATCAGCCACGTGATCAGTGCATGATCAGACACGTGACCAGTGCATGATCAGTCACGTGATCAGTGTATGATCAGTCACGTGATCAGTGCATGATAGCCACATGATC
>NW_011382730.1:0-628 GCF_000754665.1 Bison bison bison
AAGTGGGGAGTATAAATGTTTTAAAAACTTGTGAACAGCACAGGTGTTCTTCCACTGTCTCCCTTTTGCCTTTCTTAAGTAAACTGACAGGTACGTCAGTTGTGCTGAAGGTCAGAGAAATACATAAAGGCAGTTCAGCAACCACCACGAGACCTGTTTTCTTTTACTGTTGCTCCATATCAACCGACAGGAATCTGGGTCTCTCCCTCTCTAGCCTGGTTCCCTCTCTCCAAAAACTCCAGACAAGAGGGAGTAAGAAAACAATGCTTTTGTTATTCGTGGGTGACTAAATAACTCTCTATATCTGGAAATAACACCACGTGGACTTTGATATTAATGCAAGCAACGTCTAACTTGGAAGGGACCAAGCCAGGTTCCACAAAACCAATCTACTAGCCTTTTCTTTTGTCCAAAAGCCTTAGAGAGGATAAGCTCTTCTGAGAAATCACCATGAACCATGGAGGCGGTGTGAGTGGCTGCTCTACACCAGAAACCCCTCGAGGTCAGGGCTCGAGTTCAGCAGGCCTGGTGAGGGACCCCAGAAACTGCATTTCTAGCAGGTTGCTCTGTGGTGCCAATGCCCGTGGCTCAGGACCACACTCTGATCATGGCTTCCATAGACCAGACT
>NW_011382731.1:0-669 GCF_000754665.1 Bison bison bison
AAGGAATTATCTGAAACTCAACTGAACCCACACTGCCCACAACGGCTCCAGAGAAATTCCTAGATATAGTTTTTCTATTATCAACCTTCTAATTTTTAAAATTTATTTATTATTTTTTTCTTCTTACTTTTTTTCTTTTTAATTTTACAATACTGTATTGGTTTTGCCATACATCCACATGAATGTGTCATGGGTGTACACGTGTTATCCATCCTGAACCCCCCTCCCACTCCCTCCCTGTACCATCCTTCTGGGTCACCCAAGTACACCAACCCCAAGCATCCTGTAACCTGCATCAAACCTGGACTGGAGATTCGTTCCTTATATGATATTATACATGTTTCAATGCCATTCTACCAAATCATCCAACCCTCTTCCTCTCCCACAGAGTCCAAAAGACTGTTCTATACATCTGTGTCTCTTTTGCTGTCTCACATACAGGGTTATCGTTACCATCTTTCTAAATTCCATATACATGTGTTAGTATACTGTATTGGTGTTGGGTTTTTTTTCTTTCTTTCTTTCTTTTTTTCTTTCTGGACTGATTCAAATGTATTCTTTTTAATGGCTGAGTAATACTCCACTGTGTATACATACCACAGCTTTCTTATCTATTCGTCTGCTGATGGACATCTAGGTTGCTTCCATGTCCTGGCTATTAGAAACAGT
>NW_011382732.1:0-571 GCF_000754665.1 Bison bison bison
TCCTTGCAGTCCAAGGGACTCTCAAGAGTCTTCTCCAACATCACAGTTCAAAAGCATCAATTCTTTGGTGCTCAGTTTTCTTCACAGTCCAACTCTCACATCCATACATGACCACAGGAAAAACCATAGCCTTGACTAGACAAACCTTTGTTGGCAAAGTAATGTCTCTGCTTTTGAATATGCTATCTAGGTTGGTCATAACTTTCCTTCCAAGGAGTAAGTGTCTTTTAATTTCATGGCTGCAGTCACCATCTGCAGTGATTTTGGAGCCCAGAAAAATAAAGTCTGACACTGTTTCCACTGTTTCCCCATCTATTTCCCATGAAGTGGTGGGACCGGGTGCCATGATCTTCGTTTCCTGAATGTTAGCTTTAAGCCAACTTTTTCACTCTCCACTTTCACTTTCATCAAGAGGCTTTTGAGTTCCTCTTCACTTTCTGCCATAAGGTGGTATCATCTGCATATCTGAGGTTATTGATATTTCTCCCGGCAATCTTGATTCCAGTTTGTGTTTCTTCCAGTCCAGCGTTTCTCATTGATGTACTCTGTATATAAGTTAAATAAACAGGGT
>NW_011382733.1:0-525 GCF_000754665.1 Bison bison bison
CATCATGACTTATTGCAGGATATTGAATATAGTTCCTTGTGTCAGACAGTAGGAAATTGTTTATTTTGTATATAGCAGTGTGTATCTGCTAATTCCAAACTCCTAATTTGTTCCCTCCCCCTTTCCCCTTTGGTAACCATAAGTTTATTTTCTATGTCTATGAGTCTTTTTCTGTTTTGTGATAAGTACATTTGTATCAGTATTTTAGATCCCACACATAAGTGGTACCGTGTGATATTTGTCTTTCTCTCTCTGACTTATTTCATTTAGTACGATCATCTCTAGGTCCATCCATGTTGCTGCAAATGGAGTTATTCATTCTTTTATGGCTGAGTAGTATTCCATTATATATATATATATAATATTCCTATATAAATATATATTTAAATATATTAAATCTTCTTTATCCATTCATCAGTTGATGGACATCTTTAGATTGATTCCATGTCTTGGGCAGTGTGTGTATTTTATTTTTCTATAATGTTCGCCTTCCATATCTGCAAGCTCTGCATCTGTGGATTTAAT
>NW_011382734.1:0-554 GCF_000754665.1 Bison bison bison
TTTAATTTCATGGCTACAATCACCATCTGCAGTGATTTTGGAGCCCCCAAAAATAAAGTCTGACACTGTTTCCACTGTTTCCCCATCTATTTGTCATGTAGTGATCATATCACATGCCATGATCTTAGTTTTCTGAATGTTGAACTTTAAGCCAACTTTTTCACTCTCCTCTTTCACCTTCATCAAGAGGATTTTTAGTTCTTCTTCACTTTCTGCCATAAGGGTGATGTCATCTGCATATCTGAGTTTACTGATATTTCTCCTGGCAATCTTGATTCCAGCTTAGGATTCTTCCAGCCCAGCATTTCTCACGATGTACTCTGCATATAAGTTAAATAAGCAGGGTGACAATATACGGCCTTGACATACCCCTTTTCCTATTTGGAACCAGTCTGTTGTTCCATGTCCAGTTCTAACTGGTGCTTCCTGACCTGCATACAGATTTCTCAAGAGGCAGGTCAGGTGGTCTGGTATTCCCATCTCTGTCAGAATTTTACACAGTTTATTGTGATCCACACAGTCAAAGGCTTTGGCATAGTCAATAAAGCAGAAAT
>NW_011382735.1:0-555 GCF_000754665.1 Bison bison bison
TCGTTTTCTGAATGTTGAGCTTTAAGCCAACTTTTTCACTCTCCTCTTTCACTTTCATCTAGGGGCTTTTTAGTTTCTCTTCACTTTCTGCCATAAGGGTGGTGTCATCTGCATATCTGAGGTTATTGATATTTCTCTCGGCAATCTTGATTCCAGCTTGTGCTTCTTCCAGCCCAGCATTTCTCATGATGTACTCTGTATATAAGTTAAATAAGCAGGGTGACAATATACAGCCTTGATGTACTCCTTTTCCTATTTGGAACCAGTCTGTTGTTCCATGTCGAGTTCTAACTGTTGCTTCCTGATCTGCATATAGGTTTCTCAAGAGGCAGGTCAGGTGGTCTGGTATTCCCATCTCTTTCAGAATTTTCCACAGTTTATTGTGATCCACACAGTCAAAGGCTTTGGCATAGTCAATAAAGCAGAAGCAATGGCACTCCACTCCAGTACTCTTGCCTGGAAAATCCATGGACGGAGGAGCCTGGAAGGCTGCAGTCCATGGGGTTGCTAGGAGTCAGACACGACTGAGCGACTTCACTTTCACTTTTCACTTTC
>NW_011382736.1:0-515 GCF_000754665.1 Bison bison bison
ACCTAGATCCTGGGAAGGATCTGTTCACTACCACCACCATTCCCCATCACCTTCTCATCTAAATTGTTTCATCCCATAGAGTGGAGGGTCTGAACCTCCCCTCATTTGATGCTAAGCTTCTTCCTTGACTCAGTTACCCTGAAACTGCTATCAAAGCTCTACTGTCTTAGGCTGGACAGAAAATGCAGTCTTGGCTCCCATGAGCACATCTATAGCTATCTTTCCTCTGACCTAATCCAAATCAGAATATCCATCCTTAGCTGTTTCTAGAGCTGGGTCCCTGTGAAGACTGGCAAGGAGGTCTGACTTACAAGAAGATTTCGGAAATGAAAGAACAACAATGCTACCTTCAAACTCCTCATCTTGCCCTGCATCTGCTTCTCTTCCTGTGTCTGTATCTCATTTAATGGTATCATCACCCTTTCAATCACCCAAACTTGAAACCTCAAAGTCATTATCAGTTTCTCCACCTCCCTCATCCTGAGAATCCAATCAGCTCTCCTGTTGTGTGTCTC
>NW_011382737.1:0-500 GCF_000754665.1 Bison bison bison
CTGTGTCCATCCCACCTCAAACATAGTCAGTATTATCAATCAATGCTTCAGTGATGTCACATGCTTCAGGTGCTTTCTTCATTCACTCCATATCAAGTACTTTCATTCATTTATAAGCATGCAATGTTTCAGTTGTGTGACATGCTTCAACTATTTCTCTAAACCACTTGAGCTGAAACATACCCAATATCTTATGACCATCCAGTGTTTCAGTGCTGTGACATGCTTCAAGTGCTTCTTCTACTCCATGTTAAACACAAGCAATAGTTTATCACCATCAATTGTTTCAGTTCTGTAACATTCTTTAAGTCTTTTTTCATGTACTCTGCTTCAAATACAATGGGCAGTTGTTCACCATCAAGTATTTAGTTCTATGATATGTTTCAACGTTTTCTGTACCTACCAATTTATACACACTCATAAATTTATCACCATCCTGTGTTTTAGGGCTGTCATATGGTTAAATGAGTCCCCATCCCCATCCCAGGTCAAACACACCC
>NW_011382738.1:0-557 GCF_000754665.1 Bison bison bison
TTACAGGGAAGAATGACAAGGAACTTTATGAATTGGAGCTGTAAGTTAACTCTTTGACAGAGAGAGCGAGATGGTGGTGGGGGACAGCCCCCAGTGAAATCAGAGGTGAGAGCACAAAGCAATAAAGTAGGCAGACTCTGGTTATTTTGGGGTGAGATGCTCCAGAATATCCGGGTGGACTCCTGAGGCACGGTCCCGCATTTGCGTATGCAGAGCCTCCTTCCTCATGAACTTTGTCCAGCGTGGAATGCCTCACCGGCTCCAGGCACATTGTCAGTGCATGCTCAATCACGATATCCGTGCATGATCAGCCACGTGATCACAGATTGCACAGTCACGTGATCAGCGCCTCTCGGTCACGTGATCACCGTATGATAAACACGTGATCAGTGAACGATCAGCCACGTGATCACTGAATGCACAGTGAGGTGGTCAGTTCCTGATCAGCCACTGGATCAGTGTGTGCACAGTCCCATGATCAGCGCCTCTCAGTCACTGATCACTGCCTGATAAACACGTGATCAGTGCATGATGAGCCACGTGATCAGTGCCCCATC
>NW_011382739.1:0-634 GCF_000754665.1 Bison bison bison
ACGGAAGTGAGAGTTGGACTGTGAAGAAAGCTGAGCGCTGAAGAATTGATGCTTTTGAACTGTGATGTTGGAGAAGATTCTTGAGAGTCACTTGGGCTGCAAGGAGATCTAACCAGTCCACCTTAAAGGAGATCAGTCCTGGGTATTCATTGAAAGGACTGATGCTGAAGCTTAAACTCCAATATGTTGGCCACCTTATGCGAAGATTTGACTCATTGGAGAAGACCCTGATGCTGGGAGGGATTGGGGGCAGGAGGAAAAGGGGATTACAGAGGATGAGATGGTTGGATGGCCATCACCGACTCGATGAACATGAGACTGGGTAAACTCCGGGAGTTGGCAATGGGTAGAGAGGACTGGTGTGCTGCTATGCATGGGGTCGCAAAGAGGTAGACGTGACTGAGCGACTGAACAGAATTGCACTGAAGTACTCTTTTCTAGAAATGTTGCTTGTGCTTAGTCATGTCTGATTCTTTTTTGAAATCATGGATTGTGCCCCACCTGGCTCCTGTCTCCATGGGATTATCCAGGAATAATACTGGAATGCGTTGTCCTTTTCTTCTCCATGGGATCATCCTGGCCCAGAAGTCAAATGCGTGTCTTCTTTGTCTCTTGCATTTGCAGGTGAATTTTT
>NW_011382740.1:0-585 GCF_000754665.1 Bison bison bison
CCCTCTTCCAATGCACCAAACCCCGTGGAGTCCCGAGAGGCCCCTCCCACCTCCAGTTTCCCTGACTGCTCAGAGCCACCATGAAAAGCCCCCTGAGGTCACCTGCACAGGTCGAGGGAAGCCAGGGTTTCTTGCCTCAACCCGAGAGAGACCTCTAGATACCTTCTTCAACACGTCTCGAGGCCAGATTCGCCTACCATGACTCGAGAGCAATGACGCGCTCCCCCTCGCCACTTGCATGGAGACCCGACTTCCCTGGCGCCCCACGAGAGGCTCACTGACCTCGCCGTCCTACCTCGTGAGAAACCGCACCCTGGGGCCGCCGCTCGAGAACCACCTCGAGATTCCCCGTCATCGCGGAGATGAGGCCCTTCGTCTCCTGCATGGCCTAGAGGCCAACCTCGCGACCTCTCTCAAAACGCCTCAGGAGGCTTGACTCCCTTTAGTCCACACAGTGAGCTCCAAGAGATACCCGTCGCCACTCGAGAGCAGAGCGGGGTTCTTTGCTTCCACTCGAGATGAACGCCTGTCTCCCCTGGTGCGTCTGGAATGCAACCCCGAGATCCCTGTCGCCCCTGGGAAGGA
>NW_011382741.1:0-680 GCF_000754665.1 Bison bison bison
CAGGGCAGAATACTGGAGTGGGTAGCCTTTCCCTTCTCCAGGGGCTCTTCCCAACCCAGGGGTTGAACCCAGGTCTCCCACATTGCAGCTGGATTCTTTACCAGCTGACCCACAAGGAAAGCCCAAGTATACTGGAGTAGGTAACCTACTCCTCCAGCAGATCTTCCCGACCCAGGAATTGAACTGGGGTCTCCTGCATTGCAGGCAGATTCTTTACCAATTGAGCTATCAGGGAAGTTCTATCTATACTCGGATTTTATAGTTTTAGCAGTCTTACTTACCTCCCTGGAGTTTTGTAGCCTTCCAGGGAGAGGATAAATGTGAAAGGTCTTTAAAAAGATTAAAAACTATGGAAGAGCACATTGTCTTGAAAGTCCCTAGCAGAATGTAAAATGTAAACTTTCCTTTTCTGCTGGATGCTTGCTTCACTGTTTCCATTGCCATTTTCCACTTCCATTTCCATTTATACTCTAGATTTTGCTCCCTGATTATCTCTTCCTAGCTTGACGTCCCTAATCCAAAAATATAGGCTGTAGTTTCAAAACTGCCATGTTTGGATGGGTGAATATAATACAGGAAGACGGTTTCTTCCTTCTGCTCTTACCACATATGCTTCCCCCTCTGCCCACCCCATTCTTCCTAAAATCAAAGAGTACAGTCACAAACAAAAATTCACTTTT
>NW_011382742.1:0-549 GCF_000754665.1 Bison bison bison
TTAATGAAAAGTGTGTGGATGGCAAATTTTCGTGGCAATGTCTTACACAAAAACACAAGAATATGCCATGTTCACACACCTGAAATTAATTTTCTGGCCTATGTCTCCCAAAGGCTCCAATCCATTAAGTGGCTTGTTCTTAATTGAGCAGTATTTAATTCTTCTGCCATCTTAAATATATAATAGGTGAATGTAGGAAGATAGGCCACTTCACATAAGTGTACATTCTCCTTACACACTTGATTTGATGGCATTAGTTTGCAGGTGTCTCTACTTCAATTAATTGCATATTGACTAAATGTGTAATTTAAACTCAGTACAAAACTGAAGTATTCAAATGATAGTCTCTTCAATATAATTATTCCACGTAAGTTGGAGTGCTGACAAAATGTTGTCCTTTATTTTTTTAAATAATAGCTTCAAGTGTGTTCAAGAGTAGATAACACAGAAAATGTCAACAAGATATGACAAATATGAAATGAAAATAATGAGATGAAACTGTATATCTTTATTTAATTTTTCCTCCATAGAGTCACAAACGATCAAACG
>NW_011382743.1:0-576 GCF_000754665.1 Bison bison bison
GTTCTTCTTCACTTTCTGCCGTAAAGGTGGTGTCATCTGCATATCTGAGGTTATTGATATTTCTCCCAGAAATCTTGATTCCAGCTTGTGCTTCCTCCATCTCAGCATTTCTCATGATGCAGTCTACATATAAGTTAAATAAGCAGGGTGACAATATACAGCCTTGACGTACTCCTTTTCCTATTTGGAACCAGTCTGTTGTTCCATGCCAAGTTCTAACTGTTGCTTTCTGACCTGCATACAGGTTTCTCAAGAGGAAGGTCAAGTCGTATGGTATTCCCATCTCTTTTAGAATTTTCCACAGTTTATTGTGATACCCAGTCAAAGGCTTTGGCATAGACAATAAAGCAGAGATAGATGTTTTTCTGGAACTCTCTTGCTTTGTTGATGATCCAGAGGATGTTGGCAATTTGATCTCTGGTTCCTCTGCCTTTTCTAAAACCAGCTTGAATATCTGGAACTTCATGGTTCACGTATTGCTGAAGCCTTGCTTGGAGAATTTTGAGCTTTATTTTACTAGTGTGTGAGATGAGTGCAATTGTGCAGTAGTTTGAGTCATTCTTTGGCATGGCCTTT
>NW_011382744.1:0-610 GCF_000754665.1 Bison bison bison
AAAAAATGAGGGATTTCCCCCACTCTCTGAGTGTCAGGAGTTTTCTTTCCTGCTCTCTGAGCCAGAGCTACAGGGCATCTCCTGGCTCTCTGTCAGTGCCTGGTGCCTGCTGGCAATGTGTTGAGTTCAGTCTTGGGGCATACTAGAGGAAAAGTCATGGTAAACTTGCTGGCACTTTGGTGGTATTTGAATTCTAGTCTTTCCTAATCTGCCTGCTACTATTTACTCCTCAGTCCTCAAAGAGCTGCTCCAGGCAGTCCTTCCAGGTTTTACAGTTTGTGTTCCCTGGGAAAGACAGGGTGGAGTGTGCTGTCAACATCTTAAGCAGACCCAGAAGTTCTATGTCTGTTTTCAAATATTTAGAATAGCATGAATTTAAACAATGGATATGTGAACTGTCTCCTTAGTGTTACTCTACCCAGCTTTACATCTTTGCTTGAAAAACCATCCTTGGATCTAGATGTGCATTTTAGAAGGAAGGTGGGATTAATACTGCCAATCAGTAGTGTTATATCCATCATTCGATGAAATTAAAGTTGCTTCTTTCTTGACACTACAACTAAAATTAAATGGGGAGAGTTTTTTTTTTTTTCCTCATTGACCTATTTAT
>NW_011382745.1:0-453 GCF_000754665.1 Bison bison bison
GGGATTGGGGGCAGGAGGAGAAGGGGACGACAGAGGATGAGATGGCTGGATGGCATCACTGACCCAATGGACATGAGTTTGGGTGAACTCTGGGAGCTGGTGATGGACAGAGAGGCCTGGCATGCTGCCTTTCATGGGGTCACAAAGAGTCAGATAGGACTGAGTGACTGAACTGAACGGAGAGCACATAGACCCCAGGGCAGAGTCGCCTATGGCCAAACAAATACCAGGGAGGGAATGCAACCCCACCCTTCAGCAGATAACTGGATTAAAAGTTTATTGAGAGCACCCTGCCCACCAGAGCAAGACCCAGTTTTTCCCCCGTCACTGGTCTTTCTCATCAAGGAGCCTACAGAAGCCTCATAGCCTCATCCATAAGAGGGCATATAGAAGAAAACAGAAGAAGCACAGTCTCACAGTAGCTAAAAATAAAACCAAATTCAGTTCAGTTCA
>NW_011382745.1:3862-5551 GCF_000754665.1 Bison bison bison
GTCAATAAAATATATATACTAAAAACAAGCACATTGAAACAAGATACTTTTTTGCCTCTCAGATTGTCAGAAACAAAAAGGGTAATTATATTCAGTGCTGACAGGTTATAAAGAAATAGATACTATCCTGTCCCTGGAGCTCATTAGTCTTGGGTAATATCTTGTTAAAGAAAAGCACAGGGGTTTTATGTAATAAAGGAATCCCACATTTATCTAGAGGTGTATGCCTTCCAAGTGTGCTTTCATTTAACTGCATAATGATCACATGTCAACATGAGAAAAAGCAAGATCCATAAAAGTTATTCTGAGTTGTTAGTTAGTGAATGATAGAGCTATAATTTTATCTTCTGACACAGTCCAAAGTTTTCTCATGAATCCAGAGCAAAAGGTGAATTGGGTTGCCATCTGAGTGTTTTTCAAATCCAAATCCCATCCCATTCAACCAAGCATTTACTGAAAATCTTCTGTGGGGCATGCTTGATTCTAGATATTGGAGATAGGACAGTGACCAAAACAAAATCTCTGCCCTCATGGAAACTAAATTCTAGTATGGGGAGAGAGATAGTAGGTAAATGACTATAAAGTATACAAGTCAATGATAAATATGATTAAGAAAAAATAAAATAAGATAAATGCTAGTGGAGGAGATGGTCCCAAGATGGCAGAGCAATAGGACAGGGAGACGACTTTCTCCCCCACAAATTCATCAAAAGATCATTTGAATGTTGAGAAACTCCACAAAACAACTTCTGAATTCTGGTAGAGGACACCAGACACTCAGAAAGGCAGCCAAATCTCTTTGAAAGGAGGTAGGAAAAAAAAATATAAAAGACAAAACAGAGACAAAAGACTTAGGGATGCAGGCTGATCCTGGGGAGAGAGTCATGAACGAAGATAAGCTTCCACATAGTCTGAAGCCCTGTCACTGACATGTCTGTGGGAGTTTCCGTATCTCAGAGAGTAACATAACTAGGAGGGAGAAAAACAGAATACACGCCTAACTGCAACTACAAGCAGCAATGGAGAAATGGCGCAGGATGATTGCATCCACCACCAGCCAGTTTGGGTTGGGCAGGGAGATGTGGGTCCTTAGGGTAAGGACCAGGCCTGAATTCCCTAAGGACAATCTGAGGGAGTTAATGTGAGGTAGCAACACAAACTATCTTTCAGAGAGACCAAAAAAAACCTTTCCTATGAAAGGCTCTAACGCCACATGGTGATCTCTGGCATGCTCACAGAACAAAGTACTGAGCGAATCCCAAAGAAGAGCAGGCCTGCTGCCATATAAGGCCCTCCCTCCCTGGAGGCAGAGAGATAAGTGTATGACAGCCAGAGCCAAAAGGCAAGGGGCTGCTGCAATCTCGCTGCAGAGACAGCATCTCACACCAAACTGTGAGCAGGCTCCCAGTTGCTAATCATGTCTTCCTGGGATCCTGGAGCATTGACATATGCCAGGAGTGTCATAGCCTGAGAGCAGCTTCCCAGAGGAGTCACATAGCATACCTGGGACTGTGCTCTCACAGCACACCTGGGAAACCGAGGGGCCAGGACTGGGGAGGTGAATAAGATGCATGGTCCACATGGGACAGTGTGCTTGCCAAGCACCCAGTCACCTGATCTGCTTGGACCTGGGAAGGGCACAAAACACACAGCTCATCTGGGTCTGTGCCCTTGTGGAGTACCAGAGAA
>NW_011382745.1:9001-9189 GCF_000754665.1 Bison bison bison
GAACTAAGTAGACATTTCTCCAAAGAAGACATACAGATGGCTAACAAACTCATGAAAAGATGCTCAACATCACTCATTATCAGAGAAATGTCTCTGCTTTTCAATATGCTATCTAGGTTGGTCATAACCTTCCTTCTGAGGAGTAAGCGTCTTTTGATTTCATGGCTGCAGTCACCATCTGCAGTGAT
>NW_011382745.1:9728-10431 GCF_000754665.1 Bison bison bison
TGGTGCTTCTTGACCTGCATACAGTAGGTTTCTCAAGAGGCAGGTCAGGTGGTTTGGTATTCCCATCTCTTTCAGAACTTTCCAAAGTTTATTGTGATCCACAGAGTCAAAGGCTTTAGCATAGTCAATAAAGCAGAAATAGATGTTTTTCTGGAACTCTCTTGCTTTTTTGATGATCCAACGGATGTTTGCAATTTGATCTCTGGTTCCTCTGCCTTTTCTAAAACCAGCTTGAACATCTGGAAGTTCACGGTTCACATATTGCTGAAGCCTGGCTTGGAGAATTTTGAGCATTTCTTTACTAGCGTGTGAGATGAGTGCAATTGTGTCATAGTCTGAGCATTGTTTGGCAATGCCTTTCTTTGGGATTGGAATGAAAACTGACCTTTTCCAGTCTTGTGGCCACTGCTGAGTTTTCCAAATGTGCTGGCATATTGAGTGCAGCACTTTCACAGCATCATCTTTTAGGATTTGAAATAGGAAATTAAAAAAAAATTGAAATCATTTCAGCCATCTTTTCTGATCACAATGTGGTAAAATTAGATGTCAACTACAGGGAGAAAAAACTATTAAAAATTAAAGCATATGGAGGCTAAACAACAGATTTCTGAATAATCAACAGATCACTAAGGAAATCAAAATACACAGAGAAAAAATGAAATGAAAACAAGACAACCCACAACTTATGGAATTCAGTAAAAGC
>NW_011382745.1:14151-14571 GCF_000754665.1 Bison bison bison
TTGGGCACAAGTACCACTTTGGAGTTGTTCACATATTATTTGCATCTCATTTGCACCAATTCATTTGGTAGGTCTGCCAATGTGTGATGATTACTTGTTTTGAGAGATATAAATAACTGAGCCCATTGCCCAGCACAGTAAAAGTTAGATTTCATCATTGCTGATGTTACTTTTGTTACTAGAGCTGAACGTTACCATTAAGAAATTGTATAAGCCTAATAAATTTTCAACTTTGAGTTTGTTGTTGTTTTGGAGGGGGTTACTAATGAAACTTTTTTTTAAATTTTATTTTTAAACTTTACAATATTTTATTCGTTTTGCCAAACATCAAAATGAATCCACCACAGGTATACCCAGGCTCCCCATCCTGAACCCTCCTCCCTCCTCCCTCCGCATACCCTCCCTCTGGGTCGTCCCAGA
>NW_011382745.1:14671-15481 GCF_000754665.1 Bison bison bison
AATTTAAAATAAATAAAGAAAACCTAGTGGAGGTGGCATGTTTCAATTTCTAGTATAGTGGTCAAACAGAAACCACCAACTGGAAAGAAGGAAGTGAGCAAATATCTGAAGGAAGTGAGGTAATGAGCAATCAGGGTATCTGGGGAGGGAACCTAGCACTGATTTGGGGACATATCTGGTATATTTGAGGAACAGATAGTGTAGGACCTTTGGCTCTTGCTCTGAGTTGGGAAGTCGTCAGTGGACATGCCTGCTAAAGGAGTATTTAGGCAGGAATGATCACCATGTTGGAGGCTCCTGGGGGTCTCTAGCAGTCACTAGAAACAACCACAACTTACCTTCCCACTTCTTAGCCTGCCTCATTGCCTCTCTTCCAGAAAGAGCTGATCCCTGACTCCCAGGATCAGTTAGTCTGGCTCATTTACTCCTATGACCCAGAGCTCTCCACATGGGGAAGCTGCAGAAGCTGTCAGATTGGCAGGCAGGGAGGCACGAGCAGGTGGCTTCAATCTGATAGCAAGCAGTGAATTCCATAGGAATGATCTGGTGAAAGGAAAGGATGTCTGTCAAGCTCATAAAGTAAGGGACTTTATGTGGGAAAAAATGCTTATCTCTATCCGGGCTGGTGTTCAATGACTGTAGATGACTGCCAATATAGTGGAAAGATAAAGAAAAGATGTCCATTGCAGAAGTTGGTGTCCTTCTGCAGGCATTCTGCTTTATGGGATGTCTAGTAGGATAAGAGCTGGAGAAGGCAATGGCACCCCACTCCAGTACTCTTGCCTGGAAAATCCCATGGATGGAGGAGCC
>NW_011382746.1:0-507 GCF_000754665.1 Bison bison bison
GACTGGATGTCATGATCTTCATTTTCTGAATGTTGAGCTTTAAGCCAACTTTTTCACTCTCCTCTTTCATTTTCATCAAGAGGCTCTTTACTTCTTCTTCACCTTCTGCCATAATGGTGGTATCATCTGCATATCTGAGGTTATTGATATTTCTCCCAGCAATCTTGATTCCAGCTTGTGCTTCCTCCAGCTCGGCATTTCTCATGATATACTCTGCATATAAGTTAAATAAGCAGGGTGACAATATACAGCCTTGATGTACTCCTTTCCCTATTTGGAACCAGTCTGTTATTCCATGTCCAATTCTAACTGTCGCTTCCTGACCTGCATACAGATTTCTCAAGAAATTTCTCAAACAGATCAGGTGGTCTGGTATTCCCATCTCTTTCAGAATTTTCCACAGTTTGTTGTGATATTCTAGAGTTTAGAAGTAAATAAAAGTTTGGTATCACCACTGAATGAGAAAACTTGTATTACAGAGAACTTTGTTATCTGATCAGACTTTTA
>NW_011382747.1:0-539 GCF_000754665.1 Bison bison bison
GCTATTCATGGGGTCAAAAGGAGTTGGACACGACTGAGCGATCGAATTGAATTGACCCTTAGAAAATGGCCAGGTGTGGCATGCCAACAAACAAACAAACAACAACAAACAAACAAACAAACGGGTGCAAAGCACATGTAAGCAAGGGAACATCAACAGGTAAATACTTAGTCAATGTTTAGAAAGAAGCCTCTGGAAATGTGCCTCATTTGCTCTTTTATCAGTGAATTGAAAACTTAAACTGCAAGGCGATATCACTAATAAGAAACCAAAAAGGTCATTATCCAAAAGTCTACAGACAAGAAAGAGTAGATCAATGTTAGTAAAGGGGAACCCTGTATGCCATTGGTAGGAGGAAAGTGGTCAGAGACTTTATAAGCATGGCTGCCAAAGTGCCTAGGAATCACAAAATGACATAGAGAATGTCATATGTCAGCTCGACTCCCAGAGTATTTGAGCAATACAACACCACCACCTCCACAAACATACCCTGGAGCAGCAGTCACAATGCCCAAGAGATGAAAGGAAAGAGAATCGCT
>NW_011382748.1:0-514 GCF_000754665.1 Bison bison bison
AATAGATGTTTTTCTGGAACTCTCTTGCTTTTTCCATGATCCAGCGGATGTTGGCAATTTTGATCTCTGGTTCCTCTGCCTTTTCTAAAACCAACTTGAACATCAGGAAGTTCACAGTTCACGTATTGCTGAACCCTGGCTTGGAAAATTTTAAGCTTCATTTTACTAGCGTGTGAGATGAGTGCAATTGTGTGGTAGTTTGAGCATTCTTTGGCATTGCCTTTCTTTGGGATTGGAATGAAAACTGACCTTTTCCAGTCCTGTGGCCACTGCTGAGTTTTCCAAATTTGCTGGCATATTGAGTGCAGCACTTTCATGGCATCATCTTTCAGGATTTGAAATAGCTCAACTGGAATTCCATCACCTCCACTAGCTTTGTTCATAGTGATGCTTTCTAAGGCCCACTTGACTTCACATTCCAGGATGTCTGGCTCTAGGTCAGTGATCACACCATCGTGATTATCTGGGTCATGAAGTATTTTTTTTTGTACTAGTTCTTCTGTGTATTCTTGCC
>NW_011382749.1:0-1442 GCF_000754665.1 Bison bison bison
AAGCTGATCATACACTGATCACGTGACTGTGCATGCACTGATCACTGGCTGATCATGCGCTGGTAACCTGGCTATCATACACAGATCAAGTGACAGATTATGCACTCTTCACGTGCCTGATCATGCACTAATCATGTGGCTGATCATGCACTGAAGACGAAGCTGACCATACAATGACCACGGGACCATGCATGCACTGATCACTTGGCTGAACATGCACTGATAACGTGGGTGATCATGCACTCTTCACCTGCCTGATCATGCACTGATCACGTGGCTGATCATACACTGATCACGTGACTGATCATGCACTGATCACGTGCCTGATCATGCACTGATCACGTGGCAGATCGTGCACTTATCATGAAGTTGAGGATACACTGTTCACGTGACTGTGCATGAACTGATCACGTGGCTGAACATGCAATGTTCCCGTGGCGGATCATTCACTGATCACGTGGCTGATCATGCACTGATCACGTGGGAGATCATGCACTGATCACGTGGCTGATCATGCATAGATCACGTGCCTGATCATGCACTGATCACGTGGCTGATCCTGCATTATCACGAAGTTGAGCATACACTGATCACGTGACTGTGCATGAACTGTTCTCGTGGCTGATCATGAACTGATCACGTGGCTGATCATGCACTCTTCACTTGCCTGATCATGCATTGATCACGTGGCTGACCATGCACTGATTACGAAGCTGATCATACACTGATCACGTGACTGTGCATGCACTGATCGCATGGCTGAACTGGCAATGATCACGTGGCTGATCATGCACTGATCACGAAGCTGAGCATACACTGATCACGTGACTGTGCATTAACTGTTCACGTGGCTGTTCATGCAGTGATCACGTGGCTGATCATGAAGTAATCACGAAGCTGATCATTCACTGATCACGTGACTGTGCATGCACTGTTCACGTGGCTGAACATGCAATGATCACATGGGTGATCATGCACTAATCACGTTGCGGATCATGCACTGATAACCCGGCTGATCATACACTGATCAGAGGCAGTACAAGCACTCATCACGTGTCTGATCATACACTGATCACATTACTGATAATGCACTGAACACCTGCCTGATCATGCACTGATCACGTGGCTGATCATGAACTAATCACCAAGCTGATCATACACTGTCACGTGACTGTGCATGCACTGATCACAGGCTGATCATTCACTGATCACGTGGCTGATAATGCACCTATCACGTGGCTGACCATACACTGATCATGATGCTGATCATACACTGATCACGTGACTGTGCATGCACTGTTCACGTGGCTGAACATGCACTGAACACATGGGTGATCATGCACTAATCACGTTGCGGATCATGCACAGATCACCCGGCTGATCATACACTGATCAGAGGCAGTACATGCACTCATCACGTGTCTAATCATACACTGATCACA
>NW_011382750.1:0-559 GCF_000754665.1 Bison bison bison
ATCAGTCCTGAATATTCATTGGAAGGATTGATGCTGAAGCTGATACTCCAATACTTTGGCCACCTGATTCTAAGAACTGACTCACTTGAAAAGACCCTGATGCTGGGAAAGATTGAAGGCAGGAGGAGAAGGGGACAACAGAGGATGAGATGGTTGGATGGCATCACTGACTCAATGGACATGAGTTTAAGTAAACTCTGGGAGTTGGTGATGAACAGGGAGGCCTGGCATGCTGCAGTCCATGGGGTTGCAAAGAGTCAGACAAGACTGAGCGACTGAACTGAACTGGGGTCATCAGAGAGCCCCGAGCTGAGTTCCCTGTGCTATACAGCAGATTCCCACTAACTATCTATTGTACACATGGTAGTGCATATATGTCAATCTCATAAATAAATAGAAGGAAGGGAGAGAGAAAGGGGGGAAGAAGAAAATAGCAAGCATTGGCCAGGATGTGCAGGAATTGGAATACTCATACTTTGCTTGTGGGAATATAAAATGGTGCAGCTGCTGTAGAAAAACATTTTGGCAATTCTTTGGAAAGTTAAACATGGAATTACCA
>NW_011382751.1:0-802 GCF_000754665.1 Bison bison bison
TCCAATGCATGAAAGTGAAAAGTGAAAGGGAAGTCGCTCAGTCGTGCTGACTCTTAGCGACCCCATGGACTGCAGCCTACCAGGCTCCTCCATCCATGGGGTTTTCCAGGCAAGAGTTCTGGAGTGGGGTGTCATTGCCTTATGACCAACCTAGACAGCATATTAAAACATGTAGACATTGATTTATTTGCAGACGAAGTTTTAAATAGTCAAAGCTATAGTTTTTCCAGTAGTTATGTATGGATGTGAGAGTTGGATCATAAGGAAAGCTGAGCACAAAAGAATTGGTGCTTTTGAAGTGTGGTGTTGGAGAAGACTCTTGAGAGTCCCTTGGACTGCACGGAGATAAAACCACTCAATCCTAATGGCAATCAGTCCTGAGTATTCATTTGAAGAATTAATTGATTCTGAAGCTCCAATACTTTAGCCAGTTGTTGCAAAGAGCTGACTCTTTAGAAAAGACCCTGATGCTGGGAAAGACTGAAGGCAGGAGGAGAAGGGGATTACAGAGGATGCGGTGGTTGAATGACATCACCGAGTGGGTGCATGTTCAGCAAACTCCGGGAGTTGTTGAGTCAAGTCGCTCAGTCGTATCTGACTCTTTGCGACCCCATGGACTGTAGCCTACCAGGCTTCTCCGTCCATGGGATTTTCCAGGCAAGGGTACTGGAGTGGGTTGCCATTTCCTTCTCCAGGGGATCTTCCTGACCCAGGAATTGAATCCCAGGTCTCCTGCATTGCAGGCAGGGGATTTACCCTCTGAGCCACCAGAGAAGCCCAGGGAATTGATGATGGACAGGGA
>NW_011382752.1:0-948 GCF_000754665.1 Bison bison bison
CAATAGAAAGAAAAACATTAACATATTAATGTTTCAGATTTGCCAAAGAACTGTAATTATTGCTGACATTAGCCCTTTGATATTGATGATAACCATACTTCACGCTTTGAAAGTGAAAGTGATGTCACTCAGTCATGTCCAAATCTTTTGTGACCCCATGGACTGTAGCCTACCAGGCTCCTCTGTCAATGGGATTTTCCAGGCAAGGGTACTGGAGTGGCTTGCCATTTCCTTCTCCAGGGGATCTTCCCAACCCAGGGATAGAACCCTGCTCTCCTGCATTGTAGGCAGATGCTTTACCATCTGAGCCACCAGGGAAACCTGTTCACACTTTGATATAATACAAACAAGAGTAGTTAGCCACACATATTTCATCTATGAGCTTTCAACTGCCTTCAAAGACTTCCAGGCCTCTAGAAGAGATGGACTTAAGGAAAGTTTATGGGGAAGAGAACAGAGTTGCCTCATATCAAGTCATATGAGTTGAACTTTAACCAATTGTCCCCAAGGCTTGATTTTGCCCTTGGACTGTTTGAGCTAGGTAGCTCATTGCATATCACTTGGGACTAGTTTGGAAGAAATAGTTTCCTTGGAGCTCCTGAGGCTTAAAGCCTACCTTAAGCATTTGAAAACTTTTGTGTGAATTTCTATAAATATCCAGTACAGTAAAAATAAAACACTTAGGATCATGATTTTTCACACACACACACACACACACAGATACAGCAGGAAGGAAGCTGGCCACAGAGGCATTTATTTCTCAGACTGTAGGAATAGTTTATACCAGTTAAGTTTCCAAGAACCAAATTAAGAAATTCACTCCATTTTCAGAGCATTCTCTCTGCTCCAATACAGACCTTGCTGTTCTGTCTGACCCAGTGTTTCCAGGAAGGAGCTGTGTGAATTAGTGGCTACATGAAGGTTCCCTTTCTCCATAAACTCTTTACA
>NW_011382753.1:0-535 GCF_000754665.1 Bison bison bison
TTGATCATGCACTGATCACCTGGCTTATCATGCATTGATCAAGTGGCTGATCATGCACTGATACCGTGACTGAGCATGGACTGATCCCATGACTATCATGTAGTGATCAAGTGACTTAATGGTTCTGATCATGTGACTGATCATTCGCTGATCATGTTTGCTATCATACACTGATCATGTGCCTCTGGAGGCAATGAGCAAAGAGCTGAGTAGGCAGGAATCAGTCAGCAGGCAGTAATCATGGAACTCAGCTGGGAAGAATCATGCTGCTCAGCTGGCAATAATCAAGTACATGAGCAGGCAGGAATTACGCAGCACAGCTGGCAATTGTCAAGCAGATGAACAGAGAGTAATCACGCAGCTCAACAGGCCCTGATCACGAGGCTGATCGTGCACTGATCACGTGACTGATCATTCACTGATCCCGTGGCTATAATGCACTGATCACGTGGCTGATCATACACTGATCATGTGCCTGGTCATGCACAGATCACTTGACTAATCATGAACTATCGACGTGACTGATCATGCACTG
>NW_011382754.1:0-596 GCF_000754665.1 Bison bison bison
GCACATTTCACTCATTGTTCAAACTACTGCACAACTGCACTCACTTCACATGCTAGCAGAGTAATGCTCAAAATTCTTCAAGCCAGGCTTCAACAGGTTCATGAATCAAGAACTTTCAGATGTTCAAGCTGGACTTAGAAAAGGCAGAGGAACTAGAGATCAAATTGACAACATACACTGGATCATAGAAAAAGCAAGAGAATTCCAGAAGAACACCTACTTCTGCTTCATTGACTACGCCAAAGCCTTTGACTGTGTGGATCGCAACAAACTCTGGAAAATTCTTAAAGAGATGGGAATACCAGACCACCTGACCTGCCTCCTGCAAAACCCGTATGCAGGTCCAGAAGCAACAGTTAGTACTGGATATGTAACGGACTGGTTCCAAAAGATAAATATCCAAAAGATAATCAATGGTGGCCAGGACATGGGAACATTTGCACACTGTTGGTAGGAGTATAAACTGATGCAGCCACTATAGAAAACAGTATGGAGGGAGTCTCAAAAACTAAAAATTGAACTACCATATGATCTTGCTATTCTACTCCTGGGTGTTTATCTGAAGACAATGAAAACACTAATTCAAAAACATAAAT
>NW_011382755.1:0-711 GCF_000754665.1 Bison bison bison
GGTGAGCTCCAAGAGATACCCATCGCGACTCGAGAGCAGGGCGGGGTTCTTTGCTTCCACTCGAGATGAATGCCTGTCTCCCCGGGTGCGTCTGGAATGCAACCCCGAGATCCCGGTCGCCCCTGGAGAGGAACATTGGCTTCTGGACACAAGCCTAGATGAGGTCTATTGGCCCTGCAGTCACTCGAGAGCAATCCCCAGCTTTCCTTCGCCACTCCAATGGAACATTGGACTTCCCGTGGCCAACACAAGAGGCATCCTGAATCCCCGTCGTAACTCGAGAATCCCGCCGCAACTCGAGAAAAACCACGTGGTTCCCCCGTCATCGCAAGATGAAGCCCTTTCCCGCTACAGCGTCCCAGTAGAAGACCCACGTTACGAATTGGAGGTCCAAACGGTACTTGGCACCCTTGATGCGACCCACAACGTTCCCGGACATACCGGTCTCCCTGGAGAGGAACACCGAAGTTTTCCGGCACCACTTCCTCTGAGCCCCTTCTACCCTCCTGATCTCGACAGGAGGGTCGACTCCCCTGCTTTGTCTGGATGGGGTTCCCGACCTTCCGGTTGCACCTCAGGATGAGGCCAGTCTCACCACGACATTCCAAACGTGGCCTCGTGGGTGGTTCCACATTCCGAAGAACCCCGGATTCCCGGTCCCCTCTTGATAAGAACCCGATGCCCGGACACCTCTTCGAACTCCACCCTGTG
>NW_011382755.1:4900-5577 GCF_000754665.1 Bison bison bison
CACTGATCACGTGACTGTGCATGCACTGATCACATGGCTATCATGCACTGATCACTTGGCTATCATGCACTGATCACGTGACTGATCATGCACTGATCACGTGCATGCTCATACACTGATCACGTGGCTATCATGCACTAATCACGTGGCTGATCATGCACTTATCACTTTTGTATCATGCACTGATCACCTGACTGCGCATGCACTGATCATGAAACTGATCATGCACTGATTACGTGGCTATCATGCAATTATCAGGTGCCTATAAGGCACTGATCACGTGGCTGATCATACAATGATCACTTGACTGATCATGCACAGATCACGTGGCTATCATTCAGTGATCACGTGGCTGATCAGGCACTGATCACGTGCCTATCATACACTGATCACATGACTGAACATGGTCTGATCACATAGCTATCATGCACTGATCACGTGACTGTGCATGCACTGATCACATGGCTATCATGCACTGATCACGTGGCTGATCATGCACTGATCACGTGATTGATCATGCACTGATCAAGTGGCTATCATGCCCGGATAACGTGACTGATCATGCACTGATCACGTGACTATCATGCACTTAGCACGTGACTCTGCAAGCACTGATCACGTAACTGATCATGCACTGATCACGTGGCTATCATGCACTGATAACGTGACTACGCATG
>NW_011382756.1:0-582 GCF_000754665.1 Bison bison bison
CAATTCCATTCACCATTGCAATGAAAAGAATAAAATACTTAGGAATATATCTACCTAAAGAAACAAAAAGACCTATATATAGAAAACTATAAAACACTGGTGAAAGAAATCAAAGAGGACACAAATAGATGGAGAAATATACCATGTTCATGGATTGGAAGAATCAATATCGTGAAAATAAATATAGTACCCAAAACAATCTATAGATTTAATGCAATCCCTATCAAGCTACCATTGGTATTTTTCATAGAACAAATAATTTCATAATTTGTATGAAAATACAAAAAACCTCAAATAGCCAAAGCAATCTTGAGAAAGAAGACTGGAACTGGAGGAATCAACCTGCCTGACTTCAGGCTCTACTACAAAGCCACAGTCATCAAGACAGTATGGTACTGGCACAAAGACAGAAATATATAGATCAAGGAACAAAATCAAAAGCCCAGAGACAAATCCACGCACCTATGGACAACTTATCTTTGACAAAGGAGGCAAGAATATACAATGGAGAAAAGACAATCTTTTAACAAGTGGTGCTGGGAAAACTGGTCAACCACTTGTAAAAGAATGAAACTAGAACAC
>NW_011382757.1:0-567 GCF_000754665.1 Bison bison bison
CTATTTCTTTGTCATTGATTGCTGAGTAAGGCTTTCTTTATCTCCTTGCTATTCTTTGGAACTCTGCATTCTAGATGCTTATATCTTTCCTTTTCTCCTTTGCTTTTCGCTTCTCTTCTCTTCACAGCTATTTGTAAGGCCTCCCCAGACAGCCATTTTGCTTTTTTGCATTTCTTTTCCATGGGGATGGTCTTGATCCCTGTCTCCTATACAATGTCATGAACCTCCATCCATAGTTCCTCAGGCACTCTATCTATCAGATCTAGGCCCTTAAATCTATTTCTCACTTCTACTGTATAATCGTAAGGAATTTGACTTAGGTCATACCTGAATGGTCTAGTGGTTTTCCCTACTTTCTTCAATTTCAGTCTGAATTTTGCAATAAGGAGTTCATGATCTGAGCCACAGTCAGCTCCCAGTCTTGTTTTTGCTTACTGTATAGAGCTTCTCCATCTTTGGCTGCAAAGATATAATCAATCTGTATTTCGGTGTTGACCATCTGGTGATGTCCATGTGTAAGTCGTCTCTTCTGTTGTTGGAAGAGGGTGTTTGCTATGACCAGTGCTA
>NW_011382758.1:0-516 GCF_000754665.1 Bison bison bison
AACTGTCAGATTGGCTACTATCAAAAACAAAATAAATAACAAATAATTATCAGAGTATGGAGAAAAGAGTACCTTTGGGCACTATTCGTAAGATTGTAAATTGTTGCACCCATTTTGGAAAACAGTATGGGAGTTCCTCAAAACATAGAAAATAGAACAGCCATAGATCCAGGGATTTCACTTCTGGGTATTTACCTCAAGAAAACAAAAGCACAAATTAAGAAAAATACAAGTACACCAGTGTTCATGGCAGCATTACTTACAATAGCCAGAGTATGGAAGCAACCCAAGTGTTAATCAATAGATGAATGAAGAATGTGTAACATATGTATATATTGTTATTGTTGTTCAGTTGCTAAATCATGTCCAACTTTTTGCAATCCCATGAACTTCAGCATGCTAAGCTTCCCTGTCCTTCACTATCTCCTGGAGCTTACTCAAACTCATGGCCATTGAACTGATGATGCAATACAACCATCTCATCCTCTGTTGTCCCCTCATCCTCCAGCCTTCAAA
>NW_011382759.1:0-545 GCF_000754665.1 Bison bison bison
TGCTAGTGATGCAGAAAGAAGAAAGAGGCTCAATTGGCACTTCCTTTCATCCAAGCACTCGTCTAAGCACCATCAGAATCCACAGATCTGACTTTCACACAACTATGGTGTCCACATACAACTTGTGTGGAACACTCTCCCCTTAGCCCTAGAAATCTAATTTTAACTTGAGTATCAGCCTCAGATCTGCTGATAAACAGATGTATGTGTGTGCTTAGTCACTCAGTTGTGTCTGACTCTTTGTGACCCCACAGACTGGAGCCCATCAGGCTCTTCTGTCCATGGGGAGTCTCCAGGCAAGAATACTGGAGTGGGTTGCTATGCCCTCCTCCAAAGAATCTTTCCAACCCAGGGATCAAACCCAGGTCTCCCACATTGCAGGCGGATTCTTTACTTCCTGAGCCACCAGGGAAACCCAAGAATACTGAAGTGGGCAGCCTATCCCTTCTTCAGGGGCTTTCCCCAACCCAGGAATGGAACCTACATTACAGGCAGATTCTTTACCAACTGAGCTACCAGGGAAGCCCAAACAAATGTATAGGTTA
>NW_011382760.1:0-788 GCF_000754665.1 Bison bison bison
TCCTGATCATGCACTGATCACGTGGCTGATCATGCACTCTTCACGTGCCTGATCATGCACTGATCACGTGGCTGACCATGCACTGATCACCAAGCTGATCATACACTGATCATGAGGCTGTTCATGCACTCATCACGTGTCTGATCATACACTGATCACATTACTGATAATGCACTGAACACCTGCCTGATCATGCACTGATCACGTGGCTCATCATGAACTAATCACGAAGCTGATCATACACTGATCACGTGACTGTGCATGCACTGTTCACGTGGCTGAACATGCACTGATCACGTGGCTGATCATTCGCTGATAACCTGGCTATCATACACAGATCAAGTGACAGATTATGCACTCTTCACGTGCCTGGTCATGCACTAATCATGTGGCTGATCATGCACTGAAGACGAAGCTGACCATACACTGACCACGGGACCATGCATGCACTGATCACTTGGCTGAACATTCACTGATCACGTGGTGATCATGAACTAATCACGAAGCTGATCATATACTGATCACGTGACTGATCATGCACAGATCACGTGCTTGATCATTCAGTGATCACGTGGCTGATCATGCACTTATCCCGAAGTTGAGCATACACTGATCACGTGACTGTGCATGAACTGTTCTCGTGGCTGATAATGAAGTGATCACGTGGCTGATCATGCACTCTTCACGTGCCTGATCATGCACTGATCCCGTGGCTGACCATGCACTGATCACGAAGCTGATCATACACTGATCAGATGCAGTACATGCACTCATCACGTGTCTGATCT
>NW_011382761.1:0-605 GCF_000754665.1 Bison bison bison
TGTGCATGCTCATAACTAAAAAGGACATGATGAAATTTTAGGATATGAAGAATAAGGCAAGATTCAGCAAACTTCCAAGAAGCAAAAATTATTTACAAAGGTGAGAATTATACTTGATTCTTTTGATACTTATCAAACTCATTAGCAATCATGGAGTAATATAATAAAACATTAGGAAATCTGTTATAAAGTAAATCAAACATTATCTACAATGAAAATTTCATATCAGGGAAATGTTACTCATAGAAGTTTCAATAGTTTCACCATGTGGAATAAATATTGAATAATATTATAGACAATATTTTGCTTAAAAAGATAGAAATCAGATACAACAATGTCTTAATTTGTATCAAGAAAAATTATTTTCAACCAAGAATCATGTTCAATCAAGCATGAGGCAAAATAATATTTTGGTCATACAAAAAAAAAGACAAAAAAAAATAAATCTTTCCTTTCTGGACCTCCAGCAACATCAGCCATTGACCAGGCACCAAGGAGCCCTTCCTCCACAGTCCAACTAAGAACTCTAGCCCTTTTTTCATCACTATTCACATTTATATTCACTGTCCATTCAGCTATACTCACCAGATCTCAAAATAAATTTG
>NW_011382762.1:0-521 GCF_000754665.1 Bison bison bison
CTCATCATGCACTGATCCCGTGACTGATCATGCAGGGGTCAGTTGGCTATCATGCACTGATCACGAGGCTGTCATACACTGATCATGTGTCTGATCATGCACTGATCACATGCCTGATCATGAACTGATCACGTGCCTGATCATGCACTTATCATGTGGCTCATCATGCACTGATCACGAAGCTGATCATGCACTGATTACGTGACTGTGCATGCACTGATCACTTGTTTGATCTTGCACTGTTCATGTGGCTGATCATGCACTGATCACGTGGCTATCATGCACTGATCACGTGCCTGAACATGCACTGATCACGTAACTGAACATGGACTGAACAAGTGGTTATCATTCACTAATCACAGGACTGCCCATGCACTGATCACGTGGCTGATCATGCACTGATCACAATTTTATCAAGCAGTGATCATGTGAATCAGAGGCGCTAATTACGGGAATGTGCAGGCACTGATCACGTGGCTGATCATGCACTGATACCATGACTGAGCATAGACTGATCACTT
>NW_011382763.1:0-648 GCF_000754665.1 Bison bison bison
ACAATACTGCTAGTCATAAAGTTTGCTGATTCCTGGCTTGGTCATCTCAGTGGGGCAAGTGCAAGGCCGTGCCAGAAACTCCAGATGACTGGAATATACACAAGCACAGTGCTACCCATAAACCATAAACGCCAGCGCTGAGCCAGGGTGCGGCTGAGCCTGGGCAGGGGGCATCCTCAAAGTGCTTCTTTATTTAAACTATGCTCCAGGGCAATGTTTCATAATGACCCCACACACCTAGCTCGCACACACAGAGCAGCCTACTCACACAGCCCCACTGTGTTCCCTGGCGTGCTTGCTTGACTTTCCATCCCTCTAGGCAAGATCCACAAATTAGCAGCTTTGTAACCCTCCCAGGACCCGGTTCTCGGGGCCTTCAGAAGAAAAAGGCAGTCAGAGAAATATGAACGCGCTAATCGGGAAACCAGCATTTCAGCCCACTCAGCCACGCGGGCCATCTACACTAACGACTTTCACCTCCCCTGGCCTTGGCTGGCTGGAGGGCGGGACTAGGCAGTAGAGGAGGACCAAAGCGGGGGGCGGGGGAAGCTGCTTGAATGAACAATGTAACAATTGATGTGAAGCCTCGCCTCACTCCACTCCCCAGCGCTCTTATAGGCGAGGTCCCACTGACCGACCCTCCCCATT
>NW_011382764.1:0-592 GCF_000754665.1 Bison bison bison
GAGTCAGACACAACTGAAGTGACTTAGCACGCAAGCACACATGTATATAAAAATCACAATTACTATCAATAGTGTCACCACTAAAAGTAAAAAAAAAAAAAATAATAACTATACACACACATAAACACACGCACGCACATTAAGGTAAACAAGAATAAGAGCATTTAGATCGGGTGTACTATCAAGTGGCACTCACAGTTCTAAGGTCCTAAACTGTACAGTTGAAAAGCAATTAAAAAGAATGCAGCACAATATGGAAAAGTTAAAGCAAGTGGGAGAAGAGGAAGCTGAGGGGCCACTTAAATCTACAAGGACCTAAGAGAGGTTGCATGGGTGATGATGAACAATTGTCCTCAGTGCAGGTGGGAAACCTATCAAGAAAAAAGGTACCTGGATTGCAATAGGAGAAATTTAGTTTATTCTTGAAAAAAATAAGATTTTAAGATGCTAGACTGCATTTACAATGGAAGAAGATTTCTGTTCTTGAAAAGCGTTATGAAAGCTGCTTTCTCATTTCACTTTATATATAGTTCAGTGTCAGAGGCATTGTGAATATGTAGAGATTGAACACAAGAACACATAATTGTTGTAT
>NW_011382765.1:0-678 GCF_000754665.1 Bison bison bison
GTGAGCTGTTTATTTACTTTGGAAATCAATCCCTTGTCCATAGCATAATTTGCAAATATTTTCTTTGCTTTATGTTTTGTTTACGGTTTCCTTTGCCATGCAAAAACATTTATGTTTAATTAGGTCTCATTTGTTTATTTTTGTTTTTATTTTCATTACTCTAGGTGATGGATCCAAAAAAGTTATTGCTGTAATTTATTTCAAAGAGTATTCTGCCTATGTTTTCCTCTAGGAATTTTATAGTACCTGGCTTTACATTTAGGTCTTTAATCCAGTTTGAGTTTATTTTTGTATTGGTGTTACAGAATGTTCTAATTTCATCTTTTACATGTAGCTGTTCAGTTTTCCCAGCAACACTTATTGAATAGACAGTCTTTTCTCTATTGTATATTCTTCATTCCTTTGTTGTAGATTAATTTAACAATAGGTATGTAAGTTTATTTCTGTGCTTTCTATCCTGTTTCACTGATCTATGTTTCTCTTTTTCTGCCACAGACATACTGTTTTAATTACTGTAGCTTATTAGTGTAATTTGGAGTCAGGCAGGGTCATTCCTCCAGCACTATTCTTCCTTTACAGGATTGTTTTTGCTATTCAGAGTCTTTTGTATTTACATACAAATTTTAAAAATGTTCTAGTTATATGGAAAATGCCATTGGTAATTTGATAGGGATTATA
>NW_011382766.1:0-617 GCF_000754665.1 Bison bison bison
AAAGAAGAGAAGCAAAAAGCAAAGGAGAAAAGGAAAGATATACCCATATGAATGCAGAGTTCCAAAGAAGAGCAAGGAGAGATAAGAAAGCCTTCCTCAGTGGTCATTGCAAAGAAACAGAGGAAAACAACAGAATGGGAAAGACTAGGGATCTCTTCAAGAAAGTTAGAGATACCAAGGGAACATTTCATGCAAAGATGGGCTCAATAAATGACAGATATAATATAGACCTAACAGAAGCAGAAGATATTAAGACAAGGTGGCAAGAATACAAAGAATAACTGTACAAAAAAGATCCTCATGAACAAGATAATCACAATGGTGTGATCACTCACTTAGAGTCGTGCATCCTGGAATGTGAAATCAAGTGGTCCTTAGGGATTTTCACTACAAAAAAAGCTAGTGGAGGTGATGGAATTCCAGTTGAACTATTTAAAATTCTAATAGATGATGCTGTCAAAGTACTGTACTCAATATGTCAGGAAATTTGGAAAACTCAGCAGTGGCCACAGGACTGGAAAAGGTCAGTTTTTATTCCAACCCCAAAGAAAGGCAATGCCAAAGAATGTTCAAAAACCATGCAATTGCACTCATCTAACACATTAATAAAGTAATGC
>NW_011382767.1:0-518 GCF_000754665.1 Bison bison bison
CATTTTAAAAATACTGGGTTGGCCAAAAAGTTCGTTCGGGTTTGGGGGCACTGTACCCAAACGAAGTTTTTGGCCAACCCAATATAAAGCATTTACAGAATACAACCACAGACCCAAGTGACATGTTATAAGCTTCAAAGTACAAATACAGGGGTAAAAACACACACAAAAGTAATTTCTAACAGTGATATTTCAAAGACACTTGAGGAGCAGCAAGGAGAGCGGTAGGAAAGACTTTCCTAGGGCCCATGGAATGATATCATGGGAAACAGCCAGTGCTCCGGCTCTGAGGCACCATGTCTCACACAAACTCTACACATATGCTATTTTTCTTCCTCCACTCCCCTGTCAGCTCAGGCACCAGCAAATGATAGCATTCTTCATGCTGAGTTTTTCTTTCTCCCTGTCACTTGTTCGTAAATTTCCCCTACTGCCTCGTTGAAATCTGTCACCACTCCTGATAAATACCTCATGCCCTTACCTCCTATCATCCATACCATTATCACCCTCTTTCCTAG